>NW_027040206.1:189797-193013 GCF_034236695.1 Oncorhynchus nerka | reverse complement strand
AGTGTGTGTGTGTACCTACAGGTCGTAGTTTAGGACAGATAATATCCAGTGTGTGTGTGTCCCTACAGGTCATAGTTTAGGACAGATAATATCCAGTGTGTGTACCTACAGGTCATAGTTTAGGACAGATAATATCCAGTGTGTGTGTACCTACAGGTCATAGTTTAGGACAGATAATATCCAGTGTGTGTACCTACAGGTCATAGTTTAGGACAGATAATATCCAGTGTGTGTACCTACAGGTCATAGTTTAGGACAGATAATATCCAGTGTGTGTCCCTACAGGTCATAGTTTAGGACAGATAATATCCAGTGTGTGTGTGTACCTACAGGTCATAGTTTAGGACAGATAATATCCAGTGTGTGTACCTACAGGTCATAGTTTAGGACAGATAATATCCAGTGTGTGTGTGTCCCTAGTTTACAGGTCATAGTTTAGGACAGATAATATCCAGTGTGTGTACCTACAGGTCAGTGTGTGTATCTAGTTTAGGACAGATAATATCCAGTGTGTGTACCTACAGGTCATAGTTTAGGACAGATAATATCCAGTACAGGTCATAGTTTAGGACAGATAATATCCAGTGTGTGTACCTACAGGTCATAGTTTAGGACAGATAATATCCAGTGTGTGTACCTACAGGTCATAGTTTAGGACAGACAGATAATATCCAGTGTGTGTACCTACAGGTCATAGTTTAGGACAGATAATATCCAGTGTGTGTACCTACAGGTCATAGTTTAGGACAGATAATATCCAGTGTGTGTACCTACAGGTCATAGTTTAGGACAGATAATATCCAGTGTGTGTACCTACAGGTTGTAGTTTAGGACAGATAATATCCAGTGTGTGTACCTACAGGTCATAGTTTAGGACAGATAATATCCAGTGTGTGTATCTACAGGTCATAGTTTAGGACAGATAATATCCAGTGTGTGTACCTACAGGTCATAGTTTGTGGACAGATAATATCCAGTGTGTGTACCTACAGGTCATAGTTTAGGACAGATAATATCCAGTGTGTGTCCAGACAGGTCTAGTTTACTGACTCAGATAATGATGCATGTGGGACTTCAGACAACATGGTCATAGTTTAGGACAGATAATATCCAGTGGTGAGGTCTTACAGGCCTCATAGATTTAGGACAGATAATATCCAGTGTGTGAGATCTAGAGGTCATAGTTTAGGACAGATAATATCCAGGTGTGTATCTACAGGTCATAGTTTAGGACAGATAATATCCAGTGTGTGTATCTACAGGTCATAGTTTAGGACAGATAATATCCAGTGTGAGATCTACAGGTCATAGTTTAGGACAGATGGGGAATATCCAGTGAGAGGAGAGATGGGGAAGAGAGACAGAGGAGAGATCCAGTGGGAAGACAGGTCATAGTTTAGGACAGATAATATGAGAGATGATGGAAGAGAGGTCATAGTTTAGGACAGATAATATCCAGGGGTCCCTACAGGAGTTTAGGAGAGATGGGGATATCCAGTGAGGAGAGGGGAAGAGAGGTCAGGGACAGATATCCAGTGGTATCTACAGGTCATAGTTTAGGAGTCCAGATAGATATCCCAGTGAGAAGAGAGGGTCATAGGGGAAGAGAGGAGAGGATGAGGGTGAAGAGGAGAGATGGGGAAGTGGAGAGGAGAGATGGGGAAGACAGGAGGAGAGATGGGGAACAGAGGAGATATCCAGGGGAGAGAAAGGATGTCCAGGGTGAGACTAAGAGAGGGGAAAGTCCTGATGAATGCTGGGGGAAGAGAGGAGATGGGAGAGAGAGGAGCTGGGGAAGAGAGGAGTTAGAGGGTGAAGAGAGAGATGGGGAAGAGAGGAGAGGAGAGATGGGGAAGAGAGGAGAGGAGAGATGGGGAAGAGAGGAGAGGAGAGATGGGGAAGAGAGGAGAGGAGCGAGGGGGAAGAGAGGAGCGAGGGTGAAGAGAGAGAGGGGAAAGGGAGAAGGGGGAAGGAGAGGGGGAAGAGAGGAGAGGGGGAAGAGAGGAGAGAGGGGGAAGAGAGGAGAGGGGGAAGAGAGGAGAGGAGAGAGGGTGAAGAGGAGAGAGGGGGAAGAGAGGGGAGAGGAAGAGAGAGAGGGGAAGAGAGGAGAGAGGGGAAGAGAGGAGAGGAGAGAGGGTGAAGAGAGAGAGGGGAAGAGAGAAGGGGAAGAGAGGAGAGAGGGGGAAGAGAGAGGGGGAAGAGAGTGGGAGAAGCAGGTAGAGAGGAGAGATGGGGAAGAGAGGGAGAGATGGGGAGAAGAGAGGAGAGGGGGAAGAGAGAAGGGGAAGAGTGGAGAGAGCAGGGGAGAAGAGAGAGGGGTAGAGAGGAGAGAGGGGGAAGAGAGGAGAGAGGGGAAGAAGGAGAGAGGGGGAAGAGAGAGAAGGGGAAGATAGTGGAGAGAGCAGGTAGAGAGGAGAGAGGGGCGGAGAGAGGAGAGATGGGGCGGAAGAGAGGAGAGAGGGGGAAGAGAGAAGGGGGAAGATAGTGGAGAGAGCAGGTAGAGAGGAGAGAGGGCGGTAGAGAGGAGAGATGGGGAGGTAGAGAGGAGAGAAGGGGAAGAGAGGAGAGAAGCGGGAAGAGAAAGGGACGAAATTATTATAGAGAGCTATGGCTGAAATAACAGAGGATCTAGAATAGAACCCTGAGGACCACCACAGATCTATCTAGAATGGGGAGGAACACCACATTCTATCTAGGGGAAGAGAACCCAGAGGAAGACCACATTCTATCTATCTATTCCTGGAATAGAACCCTGAGGAACACCACATTCTATCTATCTATTCCTAGAAGAGAACCCTGAAGAACACCACATTCTATCTATTCCTAGAATAGGGGGAAGAGAGAACACCACATTCTATCTAAGATAGAACCCTGAGGAACACCACATTCTATCTATCTATTCCTAGAATAGAACCCAGAGGAACACCACATTCTATCTATCTATTCCTAGAATAGAACCCAGAGGAACAGTGGATTATATCTATCTAGAGAGGAGAGAGGGGGAAGAGAAGGGGACATTCTAGGGAGAATAGAACCCCTGAGGATATCTATCTAGAGGCTAGAATAGAACCCTGTGGAACACCACATTCTATCTATCTATTCTAGAATAGAACCCAGAGGAACACCACATTCTATCTATCTATTCCTAGAATAGAACCCTGAGGAACACCACATTCTATCTATTCCTAGAATAGAACCCTGAGGAACACCACATTC
>NW_027040206.1:144797-184797 GCF_034236695.1 Oncorhynchus nerka | reverse complement strand
TGCTGCTGTATACTGTCCTGCTGTATACTGTCCCTGTATACTGTCCTGCTGTATACTGTCCTGCTACACTGTCCTGCTGTATACTGTCCTGCTGTATACTGTCCTGCTGTACACTGTCCTGCTGTATACTGTCCTGCTGTATACTGTCCTGCTGTATACTGTCCTGCTGTCCTGCTGTATACTGTCCTGCTGTATACTGTCCTACTGTATACTGTCCTGTCCTACTGTATACTGTCCTGCTGTATACTGTCCTGCTGTCCTACTGTATACTGTCCTGCTGTCCTGCTGTATACTGTCCTGCTGTATACTGTCCTACTGTATACTGTCCTGCTGTCCTGCTGTATACTGTCCTGCTGTATACTGTCCTACTGTATACTGTCCTGCTGTATACTGTCCTGCTGTATACTGTCCTGCTGTATACTGTCCTGCTGTATACTGTCCTGCTGTATACTGTCCTGCTGTATACTGTCCTGCTGTATACTGTCCTGCTGTATACTGTCCTGCTGTCCTGCTGTCCTGCTGTATACTGTCCTGCTGTATACTGTCCTGCTGTATACTGTCCTGCTGTATACTGTCCTGCTGTATACTGTCCTGCTGTACACTGTCCTGCTGTATACTGTCCTGCTGTCCTGCTGTATACTGTCCTGCTGTATACTGTCCTGCTGTATACTGTCCTGCTGTATACTGTCCTGCTGTATACTGTCCTGCTGTATACTGTCCTGCTGTATACTGTCCTGCTGTATACTGTCCTGCTGTCCTGCTGTATACTGTCCTGCTGTATACTGTCCTGCTGTATACTGTCCTGCTGTATACTGTCCTGCTGTCCTGCTGTATACTGTCCTGCTGTATACTGTCCTGCTGTATACTGTCCTGCTGTCCTACTGTATACTGTCCTGCTGTATACTGTCCTGCTGTATACTGTCCTGCTGTCCTGCTGTATACTGTCCTGCTGTATACTGTCCTGCTGTATACTGTCCTGCTGTCCTGCTGTATACTGTCCTGCTGTATACTGTCCTGCTGTATACTGTCCTGCTGTATACTGTCCTGCTGTCCTACTGTATACTGTCCTGCTGTATACTGTCCTGCTGTATACTGTCCTGCTGTATACTGTCCTGCTGTATACTGTCCTGCTGTATACTGTCCTGCTGTATACTGTCCTGCTGTATACTGTCCTGCTGTATACTGTCCTGCTGTATACTGTCCTGCTGTATACTGTCCTGCTGTCCTGCTGTATACTGTCCTGCTGTCCTGCTGTATACTGTCCTGCTGTATACTGTCCTGCTGTATACTGTCCTGCTGTATACTGTCCTGCTGTATACTGTCCTGCTGTATGCTGTCCTGCTGTATACTGTCCTGCTGTATACTGTCCTGCTGTATGCTGTATACTGTCCTGCTGTATATTGTCCTGCTGTATGCTGTCCTGCTGTATACTGTCCTGCTGTATACTGTCCTGCTGTATGCTGTATACTGTCCTGCTGTATATTGTCCTGCTGTATGCTGTCGTGCTGTATACTGTCCTGCTGTATACTGTCCTGCTGTATGCTGTATACTGTCCTGCTGTATACTGTCCTGCTGTATACTGTCCTGCTGTCCTACTGTATACTGTCCTGCTGTATACTGTCCTGCTGTATACTGTCCTGCTGTATACTGTCCTACTGTATACTGTCCTGCTGTATACTGTCCTGCTGTATACTGTCCTACTGTATACTGTCCTGCTGTATACTGTCCTGCTGTATACTGTCCTGCTGTATACTGTCCTACTGTCCTGCTGTATACTGTCCTGCTGTATACTGTCCTGCTGTATACTGTCCTGCTGTATACTGTCCTGCTGTATACTGTCCTGCTGTATACTGTCCTACTGTCCTGTATACTGTCCTGCTGTCCTGCTGTATACTGTCCTGCTGTATACTGTCCTGCTGTATACTGTCCTGCTGTCCTACTGTATACTGTCCTGCTGTATACTGTCCTGCTGTCCTGCTGTATACTGTCCTGCTGTATACTGTCCTGTACTGTCCTGCTGTATACTGTCCTGCTGTATACTGTCCTGCTGTATACTGTCCTGCTGTATACTGTCCTGCTGTCCTGCTGTATACTGTCCTGCTGTATACTGTCCTGCTGTATGCTGTCCTGCTGTATACTGTCCTGCTGTATACTGTCCTACTGTCCTGCTGTATACTGTCCTGCTGTATACTGTCCTGCTGTATACTGTCCTGCTGTATACTGTCCTGCTGTATACTGTCCTGCTGTATACTGTCCTGCTGTATACTGTCCTGCTGTATACTGTCCTGCTGTATACTGTCCTGCTGTATACTGTCCTGCTGTATACTGTCCTGCTGTATACTGTCCTGCTGTATACTGTCCTGCTGTCCTGCTGTATACTGTCCTGCTGTCCTGCTGTATACTGTCCTGCTGTATACTGTCCTGCTGTCCTACTGTATACTGTCCTACTGTATACTGTCCTGCTGTATACTGTCCTGCTGTATACTGTCCTGCTGTATACTGTCCTGCTGTATACTGTCCTGCTGTATACTGTCCTGCTGTATACTGTCCTACTGTCCTGCTGTATACTGTCCTGCTGTATACTGTCCTGCTGTATACTGTCCTGCTGTATACTGTCCTGCTGTCCTGCTGTACACTGTCCTGCTGTACACTGTCCTGCTGTATACTGTCCTGCTGTCCTGCTGTACACTGTCCTGCTGTATACTGTCCTGCTGTATACTGTCCTACTGTATACTGTCCTGCTGTATACTGTCCTGCTGTATACTGTCCTGCTGTATACTGTCCTGCTGTCCTACTGTATACTGTCCTGCTGTATACTGTCCTGCTGTCCTGCTGTCCTGCTGTATACTGTCCTGCTGTATACTGTCCTGCTGTATACTGTCCTGCTGTATACTGTCCTGCTGTCCTACTGTATACTGTCCTGCTGTATACTGTCCTGCTGTATACTGTCCTGCTGTATACTGTCCTGCTGTATACTGTCCTGCTGTATACTGTCCTGCTGTATACTGTCCTGCTGTCCTACTGTATACTGTCCTGCTGTATACTGTCCTGCTGTATACTGTCCTGCTGTATACTGTCCTGCTGTCCTACTGTATACTGTCCTACTGTATACTGTCCTGCTGTATACTGTCCTGCTGTCCTACTGTATACTGTCCTGCTGTATACTGTCCTGCTGTATACTGTCCTGCTGTATACTGTCCTGCTGTATACTGTCCTGCTGTCCTGCTGTATACTGTCCTGCTGTATACTGTCCTGCTGTATACTGTCCTGCTGTATACTGTCCTGCTGTCCTGCTGTATACTGTCCTGCTGTATACTGTCCTGCTGTATGCTGTCCTGCTGTATGCTGTCCTGGTGTATACTGTCCTGCTGTATACTGTCCTACTGTCCTGCTGTATACTGTCCTACTGTCCTGCTGTATACTGTCCTACTGTCCTGCTGTATACTGTCCTGCTGTATACTGTCCTGCTGTATACTGTCCTGCTGTATACTGTCCTGCTGTATACTGTCCTGCAGTCCTGCTGTATACTGTCCTGCTGTCCTGCTGTCCTACTGTATACTGTCCTGCTGTATACTGTCCTGCTGTATACTGTCCTGCTGTATACTGTCCTGCTGTATACTGTCCTACTGTCCTGCTGTCCTGCTGTATACTGTCCTGCTGTATACTGTCCTACTGTATACTGTCCTGCTGTCCTGCTGTATACTGTCCTGCTGTCCTGCTGTCCTACTGTATACTGTCCTGCTGTATACTGTCCTGCTGTATACTGTCCTGCTGTATACTGTCCTGCTGTATACTGTCCTGCTGTATACTGTCCTGCTGTATACAGTCCTACTGTATACTGTCCTGCTGTATACTGTCCTGCTGTCTGCTGTCCTGCTGTATACTGTCCTGCTGTATACTGTCCTGCTGTATACTGTCCTGCTGTATACTGTCCTGCTGTACACTGTCCTGCTGTACACTGTCCTGCTGTATACTGTCCTGCTGTATACTGTCCTGCTGTCCTGCTGTACACTGTCCTGCTGTACACTGTCCTGCTGTATACTGTCCTGCTGTACACTGTCCTGCTGTACACTGTCCTGCTGTATACTGTCCTGCTGTCCTGCTGTACACTGTCCTGCTGTATACTGTCCTGCTGTATACTGTCCTACTGTATACTGTCCTGCTGTCCTACTGTATACTGTCTTGCTGTATACTGTCCTACTGTATACTGTCCTGCTGTCCTACTGTATACTGTCCTGCTGTATACTGTCCTGCTGTCCTGCTGTATACTGTCCTGCTGTCCTGCTGTATACTGTCCTGCTGTATACTGTCCTGCTGTATACTGTCCTGCTGTCCTGCTGTATACTGTCCTGCTGTATACTGTCCTACTGTATACTGTCCTGCTGTATACTGTCCTGCTGTCCTACTGTATACTGTCCTGCTGTATACTGTCCTGCTGTATACTGTCCTGCTGTATACTGTCCTGCTGTATACTGTCCTGCTGTATGCTGTCCTGCTGTATGCTGTCCTGCTGTATGCTGTCCTGCTGTATACTGTCCTGCTGCATACTGTCCTGCTGTATACTGTCCTGCTGTATACTGTCCTGCTGTATGCTGTCCTGCTGTATACTGTCCTACTGTCCTGCTGTATACTGTCCTACTGTATACTGTCCTGCTGTATACTGTCCTACTGTATACTGTCCTGCTGTATACTGTCCTGCTGTATACTGTCCTGCTGTATACTGTCCTGCTGCATACTGTCCTGCTGTATACTGTCCTGCTGTATACTGTCCTGCTGTATACTGTCCTACTGTATACTGTCCTGCTGTATACTGTCCTGCTGTATGCTGTCCTGCTGTATACTGTCCTGCTGTATGCTGTCCTGCTGTATACTGTCCTGCTGTATACTGTCCTGCTGTATGCTGTCCTGCTGTATGCTGTCCTGCTGTATGCTGTCCTGCTGTATACTGTCCTGCTGTATACTGTCCTGCTGTATTACTGTATACTGTCCTGCTGTATACTGTCCTGCTGTATACTGTCCTGCTGTATACTGTCCTGCTGTATTACTGTCCTGCTGTATTACTGTCCTGCTGTATTACTGTATACTGTCCTGCTGTATACTGTCCTGCTGTATACTGTCCTGCTGTATTACTGTATACTGTCCTGCTGTATTACTGTCCTGCTGTATACTGTCCTGCTGTATACTGTCCTGCTGTATACTGTCCTGCTGTATTACTGTCCTGCTGTATTACTGTCCTGCTGTATTACTGTATACTGTCCTGCTGTATACTGTCCTGCTGTATACTGTCCTGCTGTATACTGTCCTGCTGTGTGCTGTCCTACTGTATGTCCTGCTGTATACTGTCCTACTGTATACTGTCCTGCTGTATACTGTCCTGCTGTATTACTGTCCCTGCTGTATACTGTCCTGCTGTACTGTCCTACTGTCCTGCTGTATACTGTCCTGCTGTATACTGTCCTGCTGTATTACTGTCCTGCTGTATACTGTCCTACTGTATACTGTCCTGCTGTATACTGTCATGCTGTCCTACTGTATACTGTCCTACTGTATACTGTCCTGCTGTATACTGTCCTGCTGTATGCTGTCCTGCTGTATGCTGTCCTGCTGTCCTACTGTATACTGTCCTGCTGTATACTGTCCTACTGTATGCTGTCCTGCTGTATGCTGTCCTGCTGTATACTGTCCTGCTGTATACTGTCCTGCTGTCCTGCTGTATACTGTCCTGCTGTATACTGTCCTGCTGTATACTGTCCTGCTGTATACTGTCCTACTGTATACTGTCCTGCTGTATACTGTCCTGCTGTCCTACTGTATACTGTCCTGCTGTATACTGTCCTGCTGTATACTGTCCTGCTGTCCTGCTGTATACTGTCCTGCTGTCCTGCTGTATACTGTCCTGCTGTATACTGTCCTGCTGTATACTGTCCTGCTGTATACTGTCCTGCTGTATACTGTCCTGCTGTATGCTGTATACTGTCCTGCTGTATACTGTCCTGCTGTATGCTGTATACTGTCCTGCTGTATACTGTCCTGCTGTATGCTGTCCTGCTGTATACTGTCCTACTGTATACTGTCCTGCTGTATACTGTCCTGCTGTATATTGTCCTGCTGTATGCTGTCCTGCTGTATACTGTCCTGCTGTATACTGTCCTGCTGTATGCTGTATACTGTCCTGCTGTATACTGTCCTGCTGTATACTGTCCTGCTGTATACTGTCCTGCTGTATACTGTCCTGCAGTCCTGCTGTATACTGTCCTGCTGTATACTGTCCTGCTGTCCTACTGTATACTGTCCTGCTGTATACTGTCCTGCTGTATACTGTCCTACTGTATACTGTCCTGCTGTCCTGCTGTATGCTGTCCTGCTGTATGCTGACCTGCTGTATACTGTCCTGCTGTATACTGTCCTACTGTCCTGCTGTATACTGTCCTGCTGTATACTGTCCTACTGTATACTGTCCTGCTGTCCTGCTGTATACTGTCCTGCTGTATACTGTCCTGCTGTCCTGCTGTATACTGTCCTGCTGTGTGTGTGACTATAGTAATATCACCCAACCCTAGGGACTGTGTGTGTGACTATAGTAATATCACCCAACCCTAGGGACTGTGTGTGTGACTATAGTAATATCACCCAACCCTAGGGACTGTGTGTGTGACTATAGTAATATCACCCAACCCTAGGGACTGTGTGTGTGACTATAGTAATATCACCCAACCCTAGGGACTGTGTGTGTGACTATAGTAATATCACCCAACCCTAGGGACTGTGTGTGTGACTATAGTAATATCACCCAACCCTAGGGACTGTGTGTGTGACTATAGTAATATCACCCAACCCTAGGGACTGTGTGTGTGTGACTATAGTAATATCACCCAACCCTAGGGACTGTGTGTGTGACTATAGTAATATCACCCAACCCTAGGGACTGTGTGTGTGACTATAGTAATATCACCCAACCCTAGGGACTGTGTGTGAGCGGTGTGTGTGTGTGTGTGTGTGTGTGTGTGTGTGTGTGTGTGTGTGTATGTGTATGTATGTGTATGTGTGTGTGTGTGTTACCTGTGTGTGTGTGTGTGTTACCTGTGTGTGTGCGTGTGTGTAGTGTGTGTGTGTAGTGTGTGTGTGTGTGTGTGTGTAGTGTGTGTGTAGTGTGTGTGTGTGTGTGTGTAGTGTGTGTGTGTGTGTGTGTGTGTGTAGTGTGTGTGTGTAGTGTGTGTGTGTGTGTGTGTAGTGTGTGTGTAGTGTGTGTGTAGTGTGTGTGTGTAGTGTGTGTGTGTGTGTGTGTTACCTGTGTGAGTTTGTCGTGCTCTCCGGTGGAAGAGGCCAGGTGAAGGATGTGCTGTAGTCTCTCGGCCCCGCCTCCTTCTCCAAGCCCCTCTTCCAGCTCCTCGCCCACACGCTTCCTATACACCAAATATGGTCAAGCAGGAAGACACCAAATATGGTCAAGCAGGAAGACACCAAATATGGTCAACCAGGAAGACACCAAATATGGTCAACCAGGAAGACACCAAATATGGTCAAGCAGGAAGACACCAAATATGGTCAAGCAGGAAGACACCAAATATGGTCAAGCAGGAAGACACCAAATATGGTCAAGCAGGAAGACACCAAATATGGTCAAGCAGGAAGACACCAAATATGGTCGACCAGGAAGACACCAAATATGGTCAAGCAGGAAGACACCAAATATGGTCAAGCAGGAAGACACCAAATATGGTCAAGCAGGAAGACAAATAGTTAGATAGTTATGGTTATCAATAGCATAGTTTGTTATAATACCGTTTGATGCGCGGCAGTTGGAAGACCTCCTGCCAGAGGTGGAACAGTCCTTTATTCTGATCCTTCTGACCGATCCTCATGGACTGGACCGACTGCACGTCCAGCTGTCTCTTCCCTCGACCGTGGATGAACTACAAACACAACACATTAACACGTCCAGCTGTCTCTAACCTCGACCGTGGAGGAACTACAACACATTAACACGTCCAGCTGTCTCTAACCTCGACCGTGGAGGAACTACAACACATTAACACGTCCAGCTGTCTCTAACCTCGACCGTGGAGGAACTACAACACATTAACACGTCCAGCTGTCTCTAACCTCGACCGTGGAGGAACTACAACACATTAACACGTCCAGCTGTCTCTAACCTCGACCGTGGAGGAACTACAACACATTAACACGTCCAGCTGTCTCTAACCCCGACCCGTGGAGGAACTACAACACATTAACACGTCCAGCTGTCTCTAACCTCGACCGTGGAGGAACTACAACACATTAACACGTCCAGCTGTCTCTAACCTCGACCCGTGGAGGAACTACAACACATTAACACGTCCAGCTGTCTCTAACCTCGACCCGTGGAGGAACTACAACACATGAACACGTCCAGCCTAAGCGTGGAGGAACTACAAACACAACACATTAACACGTCCAGCTGTCTCTAACCTCGACCGTGGAGGAACTACAAACACAACACATTAACACGTCCAGCTGTCTCTAACCTCGACCGTGGAGGAACTACAACACATTAACACGTCCAGCTGTCTCTAACCTCGACCCATGGAGGAACTACAACACAACACATTAACACGTCCAGCTGTCTCTAACCTCGACCGTGGAGGAACTACAACACATTAACACGTCCAGCTGTCTCTAACCTCGACCCGTGGAGGAACTACAACACATTAACACGTCCAGCTGTCTCTAACCTCGACCCGTGGAGGAACTACAACACATTAACACGTCCAGCTGTCTCTAACCTCGACCGTGGAGGAACTACAACACATTAACACGTCCAGCTGTCTCTAACCTCGACCGTGGAGGAACTACAACACATTAACACGTCCAGCTGTCTCTAACCTCGACAACACATTAACACGTCCAGCTGTCTCTAACATCGACCGTGGAGGAACGACAAACACAACACATTAACACGTCCAGCTGTCTCTAACCTCGACCGTGGAGGAACTACAACACATGAACACGTCCAGCTGTCTCTAACCTCGACCGTGGAGGAACTACAACACATTAACACGTCCAGCTGTCACTAACCTCGACCCGTGGAGGAACTACAACACATTAACACGTCCAGCTGTCACTAACCTCGACCCGTGGAGGAACTACAACACATTAACACGTCCAGCTGTCTCTAACCTCGACCCGTGGAGGAACTACAACACATTAACACGTCCAGCTGTCTCTAACCTCGATCTCGATTCGTCACATACACATGGTTAGCAGATGTTAATGCGAGCGTAGCGAAATGCTTGTGCTTCTAGTTCCGACAATGCAGTGATAACCAACAAGTAATCTAGCTAACAATTCTAAAACTACTGTCTTATACACAGTGTAAGGGGATAAAGAATATGTACATAAAGATATATGAGTGAGTGATGGTACAGAGCAGCATACAGTAGATGGTATCGAGTACAGTATATACATATGAGATGAGTATGTAGACAAAGTGGCATAGTTAAAGTGGCTAGTGATACATGTATTACATAAGGATGCAGTAGATGATATAGAGTACAGTATATACGTATGCATATGAGATGAATAATGTAGGGTAAGTAACATTATATTAGGTAGCATTGTTTAAATGTTACAGTATATACGTATGCATGTTATATAAACACAAGGCTCCTCAAGAGGAAGTATATAATAATAATAATTAATTAATTATAATAATAGTATTATAATAAGTATAATACTTGTATATGTTTTCAGGAATTTTAATTACGGGATTTCTGTCGTTTTGAATTTGGCGCTCTGCAATTTCACTGGCTGTTATCAAGGTGGGACCAGAGAGGTTAGCTATATATAGTGGTTTATAACAGACCCCCCATCTTAACTACTGTTATCAAGGTGGGACCAGAGAGGTTAGCTATATATAGTGGTTTATAACAGACAGACTCCCCCCATCTTAACTACTGTTATCAAGGTGGGACCAGAGAGGTTAGCTATATATAGTGGTTTATAACAGACAGACTCCCCCCCATCTTAACTACTGTTATCAAGGTGGGACCAGAGAGGTTAGCTATATATAGTGGTTTATAACAGACTCCCCCCCCCATCTTAACTACTGTTATCAAGGTGGGACCAGAGAGGTTAGCTATATATAGTGGTTTATAACAGACTCCCCCCATCTTAACTACTGTTATCAAGGTGGGACCAGAGAGGTTAGCTATATATAGTGGTTTATAACAGACAGACTAACAGACAGACCCCCCCATCTTAACTACTGTTATCAAGGTGGGACCAGAGAGGTTAGCTATATATAGTGGTTTATAACAGACAGACTCCCCCCATCTTAACTACTGTTATCAAGGTGGGACCAGAGAGGTTAGCTATATATAGTGGTTTATAACAGACAGACTCCCCCCCCCCATCTTAACTACTGTTATCAAGGTGGGACCAGAGAGGTTAGCTATATATAGTGGTTTATAACAGACAGACCCCCCAATCTTAACTACTGTTATCAAGGTGGGACCAGAGAGGTTAGCTATATATAGTGGTTTATAACAGACCCCCCCATCTTAACTACTGTTATCAAGGTGGGACCAGAGAGGTTAGCTATATATAGTGGTTTATAACAGACAGACCCCCCCCATCTTAACTACTGTTATCAAGGTGGGACCAGAGAGGTTAGCTATATATAGTGGTTTATAACAGACTCCTCCCCCCATCTTAACTACTGTTATCAAGGTGGGACCAGAGAGGTTAGCTATATATAGTGGTTTATAACAGACTCCCCCCATCTTAACTACTGTTATCAAGGTGGGACCAGAGAGGTTAGCTATATATAGTGGTTTATAACAGACCCCCCATCTTAACTACTGTTATCAAGGTGGGACCAGAGAGGTTAGCTATATATAGTGGTTTATAACAGACAGACCCCCCATCTTAACTACTGTTATCAAGGTGGGACCAGAGAGGTTAGCTATATATAGTGGTTTATAACAGACAGACTCCCCCCCCATCTTAACTACTGTTATCAAGGTGGGACCAGAGAGGTTAGCTATATATAGTGGTTTATAACAGACTCCCCCCATCTTAACTACTGTTATCAAGGTGGGACCAGAGAGGTTAGCTATATATAGTGGTTTATAACAGAAGGTGGGACCCCCCCATCTTAACTACTGTTATCAAGGTGGGACCAGAGAGGTTAGCTATATATAGTGGTTTATAACAGACTCCCCATCTTAACTACTGTTATCAAGGTGGGACCAGAGAGGTTAGCTATATATAGTGGTTTATAACAGACTCCCCATCTTAACTACTGTTATCAAGGTGGGACCAGAGAGGTTAGCTATATATAGTGGTTTATAACAGACAGACTCCCCCCCATCTTAACTACTGTTATCAAGGTGGGACCAGAGAGGTTAGCTATATATAGTGGTTTATAACAGACAGACCCCCCCCATCTTAACTACTGTTATCAAGGTGGGACCAGAGAGGTTAGCTATATATAGTGGTTTATAACAGACAGACTCCCCCCCCATCTTAACTACTGTTATCAAGGTGGGACCAGAGAGGTTAGCTATATATAGTGGTTTATAACAGACTCCCCCCCATCTTAACTACTGTTATCAAGGTGGGACCAGAGAGGTTAGCTATATATAGTGGTTTATAACAGACAGACTCCCCCATCTTAACTACTGTTATCAAGGTGGGACCAGAGAGGTTAGCTATATATAGTGGTTTATAACAGACAGACCCCCCATCTTAACTACTGTTATCAAGGTGGGACCAGAGAGGTTAGCTATATATAGTGGTTTATAACAGACAGACTCCCCCCCCATCTTAACTACTGTTATCAAGGTGGGACCAGAGAGGTTAGCTATATATAGTGGTTTATAACAGACAGACTCCCCCCCATCTTAACTACTGTTATCAAGGTGGGACCAGAGAGGTTAGCTATATATAGTGGTTTATAACAGACTCCCCCATCTTAACTACTGTTATCAAGGTGGGACCAGAGAGGTTAGCTATATATAGTGGTTTATAACAGACTCCCCCATCTTAACTACTGTTATCAAGGTGGGACCAGAGAGGTTAGCTATATATAGTGGTTTATAACAGACTCCCCCCCATCTTAACTACTGTTATCAAGGTGGGACCAGAGAGGTTAGCTATATATAGTGGACTCCCCCCATTTATAACAGACCTCCTCCCCCCCCATCTTAACTACTGTTATCAAGGTGGGACCAGAGAGGTTAGCTATATATAGTGGTTTATAACAGACAGACTCCCCCCATCTTAACTACTGTTATCAAGGTGGGACCAGAGAGGTTAGCTATATATAGTGGTTTATAACAGACCCCCCCCCCATCTTAACTACTGTTATCAAGGTGGGACCAGAGAGGTTAGCTATATATAGTGGTTTATAACAGACTCCCCCCATCTTAACTACTGTTATCAAGGTGGGACCAGAGAGGTTAGCTATATATAGTGGTTTATAACAGACTCCCCCCATCTTAACTACTGTTATCAAGGTGGGACCAGAGAGGTTAGCTATATATAGTGGTTTATAACAGACTCCCCCCCATCTTAACTACTGTTATCAAGGTGGGACCAGAGAGGTTAGCTATATATAGTGGTTTATAACAGACTCCCTCCCCCCATCTTAACTACTGTTATCAAGGTGGGACCAGAGAGGTTAGCTATATATAGTGGTTTATAACAGACTCCCCCCCATCTTAACTACTGTTATCAAGGTGGGACCAGAGAGGTTAGCTATATATAGTGGTTTATAACAGACAGACTCCCCCCATCTTAACTACTGTTATCAAGGTGGGACCAGAGAGGTTAGCTATATATAGTGGTTTATAACAGACTCCCCCCCATCTTAACTACTGTTATCAAGGTGGAACCAGAGAGGTTAGCTATATATAGTGGTTTATAACAGACAGACTCCCCCCATCTTAACTACTGTTATCAAGGTGGGACCAGAGAGGTTAGCTATATATAGTGGTTTATAACAGACTCCCCCCCATCTTAACTACTGTTATCAAGGTGGGACCAGAGAGGTTAGCTATATATAGTGGTTTATAACAGACTCCCCCCCATCTTAACTACTGTTATCAAGGTGGGACCAGAGAGGTTAGCTATATATAGTGGTTTATAACAGACAGACCCCCCCATCTTAACTACTGTTATCAAGGTGGGACCAGAGAGGTTAGCTATATATAGTGGTTTATAACAGACAGACCCCCATCTTAACTACTGTTATCAAGGTGGGACCAGAGAGGTTAGCTATATATAGTGGTTTATAACAGACAGACTCCCCCCATCTTAACTACTGTTATCAAGGTGGGACCAGAGAGGTTAGCTATATATAGTGGTTTATAACAGACTCCCCCATCTTAACTACTGTTATCAAGGTGGGACCAGAGAGGTTAGCTATATATAGTGGTTTATAACAGACAGACTCCCCCCATCTTAACTACTGTTATCAAGGTGGGACCAGAGAGGTTAGCTATATATAGTGGTTTATAACAGACAGACCCCCCATCTTAACTACTGTTATCAAGGTGGGACCAGAGAGGTTAGCTATATATAGTGGTTTATAACAGACCCCCCCATCTTAACTACTGTTATCAAGGTGGGACCAGAGAGGTTAGCTATATATAGTGGTTTATAACAGACTCCCCCCCATCTTAACTACTGTTATCAAGGTGGGACCAGAGAGGTTAGCTATATATAGTGGTTTATAACAGACAGACCCCCCCATCTTAACTACTGTTATCAAGGTGGGACCAGAGAGGTTAGCTATATATAGTGGTTTATAACAGACTCCCCCCCATCTTAACTACTGTTATCAAGGTGGGACCAGAGAGGTTAGCTATATATAGTGGTTTATAACAGACTCCCCCCATCTTAACTACTGTTATCAAGGTGGGACCAGAGAGGTTAGCTATATATAGTGGTTTATAACAGACTCCCCCCATCTTAACTACTGTTATCAAGGTGGGACCAGAGAGGTTAGCTATATATAGTGGTTTATAACAGACTCCCCCATCTTAACTACTGTTATCAAGGTGGGACCAGAGAGGTTAGCTATATATAGTGGTTTATAACAGACCCCCCATCTTAACTACTGTTATCAAGGTGGGACCAGAGAGGTTAGCTATATATAGTGGTTTATAACAGACAGACTCCCCCCATCTTAACTACTGTTATCAAGGTGGGACCAGAGAGGTTAGCTATATATAGTGGTTTATAACAGACAGACTCCCCCCCATCTTAACTACTGTTATCAAGGTGGGACCAGAGAGGTTAGCTATATATAGTGGTTTATAACAGACAGACTCCCCCATCTTAACTACTGTTATCAAGGTGGGACCAGAGAGGTTAGCTATATATAGTGGTTTATAACAGACTCCCCCCATCTTAACTACTGTTATCAAGGTGGGACCAGAGAGGTTAGCTATATATAGTGGTTTATAACAGACAGACCCCCTCCCCATCTTAACTACTGTTATCAAGGTGGGACCAGAGAGGTTAGCTATATATAGTGGTTTATAACAGACCCCCCCCCATCTTAACTACTGTTATCAAGGTGGGACCAGAGAGGTTAGCTATATATAGTGGTTTATAACAGACAGACTACTGTTATCAAGGTGGGACCAGAGAGGTTAGCTATATATAGGTTTATAACAGACCCCCCATCTTAACTACTGTTATCAAGGTGGGACCAGAGAGGTTAGCTATATATAGTGGTTTATAACAGACAGACTCCCCCATCTTAACTACTGTTATCAAGGTGGGACCAGAGAGGTTAGCTATATATAGTGGTTTATAACAGACCCCCATCTTAACTACCCAAGGTGGGACCATCTATATATAGTGGTTTTATATCTTAACTACTGTTATCAAGGTGGGACCAGAGAGGTTAGCTATATATAGTGGTTTATAACAGACAGACCCCCATCTTAACTACTGTTAGGACCAGAGAGGTTAGCAATAGTGGTTTATAACAGACTCCCATCTTAACTACCAAGGTGGGAGAGGTTAGCTATATATAGTGGTTTATAACAGACCCCCCCCATCTTAACTACTGTTATCAAGGTGGGACCAGAGAGGTTAGCTATATATAGTGGTTTATAACAGACTCCCCCATCTTAACTACTGTTATCAAGGTGGGACCAGAGAGGTTAGCTATATATAGTGGTTTATAACAGACTCCCCCCATCTTAACTACTGTTATCAAGGTGGGACCAGAGAGGTTAGCTATATATAGTGGTTTATAACAGACCCCCCATCTTAACTACTGTTATCAAGGTGGGACCAGAGAGGTTAGCTATATATAGTGGTTTATAACAGACTCCCCCATCTTAACTACTGTTATCAAGGTGGGACCAGAGAGGTTAGCTATATATAGTGGTTTATAACAGACAGACCCCCCCCCATCTTAACTACTGTTATCAAGGTGGGACCAGAGAGGTTAGCTATATATAGTGGTTTATAACAGACAGACCCCCCCCCATCTTAACTACTGTTATCAAGGTGGGACCAGAGAGGTTAGCTATATATAGTGGTTTATAACAGACCCCCCCCCATCTTAACTACTGTTATCAAGGTGGGACCAGAGAGGTTAGCTATATATAGTGGTTTATAACAGACTCCCCCATCTTAACTACTGTTATCAAGGTGGGACCAGATATATAGTGGTTTATAGACTCCCCCCCATCTTAACTACTATATATAGTGGTTTATAACAGACCCTCCCCCATCTTAACTACTGTTATCAAGGTGGGACCAGAGAGGTTAGCTATATATAGTGGTTTATAACAGACAGACTCCCCCCATCTTAACTACTGTTATCAAGGTGGGACCAGAGAGGTTAGCTATATATAGTGGTTTATAACAGACAGACCCCATCTTAACTACTGTTATCAAGGTGGGACCAGAGAGGTTAGCTATATATAGTGGTTTATAACAGACTCCCCCCCATCTTAACTACTGTTATCAAGGTGGGACCAGAGAGGTTAGCTATATATAGTGGTTTATAACAGACCCCCCCCATCTTAACTACTGTTATCAAGGTGGGACCAGAGAGGTTAGCTATATATAGTGGTTTATAACAGACTCCCCCCATCTTAACTACTGTTATCAAGGTGGGACCAGAGAGGTTAGCTATATATAGTGGTTTATAACAGACTCCCCCCATCTTAACTACTGTTATCAAGGTGGGACCAGAGAGGTTAGCTATATATAGTGGTTTATAACAGACCCCCCATCCCCTACATCTTAACTACTGTTATCAAGGTGGGACCAGAGAGGTTAGCTATATATAGTGGTTTATAACAGACTCCCCCCATCTTAACTACTGTTATCAAGGTGGGACCAGAGAGGTTAGCTATATATAGTGGTTTATAACAGACAGACCCCCTCCCCATCTTAACTACTGTTATCAAGGTGGGACCAGAGAGGTTAGCTATATATAGTGGTTTATAACAGACTCCCCCCCCCATCTTAACTACTGTTATCAAGGTGGGACCAGAGAGGTTAGCTATATATAGTGGTTTATAACAGACAGACCCCCCCCATCTTAACTACTGTTATCAAGGTGGGACCAGAGAGGTTAGCTATATATAGTGGTTTATAACAGACAGACCCCCCCCCCATCTTAACTACTGTTATCAAGGTGGGACCAGAGAGGTTAGCTATATATAGTGGTTTATAACAGACAGACCCCCATCTTAACTACTGTTATCAAGGTGGGACCAGAGAGGTTAGCTATATATAGTGGTTTATAACAGACAGACCCCCATCTTAACTACTGTTATCAAGGTGGGACCAGAGAGGTTAGCTATATATAGTGGTTTATAACAGACCCCCCATCTTAACTACTGTTATCAAGGTGGGACCAGAGAGGTTAGCTATATATAGTGGTTTATAACAGACTCCCCCCATCTTAACTACTGTTATCAAGGTGGGACCAGAGAGGTTAGCTATATATAGTGGTTTATAACAGACAGACTCCCCCCCATCTTAACTACTGTTATCAAGGTGGGACCAGAGAGGTTAGCTATATATAGTGGTTTATAACAGACTCCCCCATCTTAACTACTGTTATCAAGGTGGGACCAGAGAGGTTAGCTATATATAGTGGTTTATAACAGACAGACCCCCCCCCCATCTTAACTACTGTTATCAAGGTGGGACCAGAGAGGTTAGCTATATATAGTGGTTTATAACAGACTCCCCCCCATCTTAACTACTGTTATCAAGGTGGGACCAGAGAGGTTAGCTATATATAGTGGTTTATAACAGACAGACTCCCCCCCCATCTTAACTACTGTTATCAAGGTGGGACCAGAGAGGTTAGCTATATATAGTGGTTTATAACAGACAGACCCCCCCCCATCTTAACTACTGTTATCAAGGTGGGACCAGAGAGGTTAGCTATATATAGTGGTTTATAACAGACCCCCCCCCATCTTAACTACTGTTATCAAGGTGGGACCAGAGAGGTTAGCTATATATAGTGGTTTATAACAGACAGACTCCCCCCCCATCTTAACTACTGTTATCAAGGTGGGACCAGAGAGGTTAGCTATATATAGTGGTTTATAACAGACAGAGAGGTTAGCTATATATAGTGGTTTATAACAGACCCCCCCCATCTTAACTACTGTTATCAAGGTGGGACCAGAGAGGTTAGCTATATATAGTGGTTTATAACAGACAGACTCCCCCCATCTTAACTACTGTTATCAAGGTGGGACCAGAGAGGTTAGCTATATATAGTGGTTTATAACAGACTCCCCCATCTTAACTACTGTTATCAAGGTGGGACCAGAGAGGTTAGCTATATATAGTGGTTTATAACAGACTCCCCCATCTTAACTACTGTTATCAAGGTGGGACCAGAGAGGTTAGCTATATATAGTGGTTTATAACAGACTCCCCCCCATCTTAACTACTGTTATCAAGGTGGGACCAGAGAGGTTAGCTATATATAGTGGTTTATACTGTTATCAAGGTGGGACCAGACTATATAGTGGTTTATAACAGACTCCCCCCCATCTTAACTACTGTTATCAAGGTGGGACCAGAGAGGTTAGCTATATATAGTGGTTTATAACAGACTCCCCCCCATCTTAACTACTGTTATCAAGGTGGGACCAGAGAGGTTAGCTATATATAGTGGTTTATAACAGACTCCCCCCATCTTAACTACTGTTATCAAGGTGGGACCAGAGAGGTTAGCTATATATAGTGGTTTATAACAGACTCCCCCCCCATCTTAACTACTGTTATCAAGGTGGGACCAGAGAGGTTAGCTATATATAGTGGTTTATAACAGACAGACTCCCCCATCTTAACTACTGTTATCAAGGTGGGACCAGAGAGGTTAGCTATATATAGTGGTTTATAACAGACTCCCCCCCCCATCTTAACTACTGTTATCAAGGTGGGACCAGAGAGGTTAGCTATATATAGTGGTTTATAACAGACAGACCCCCCATCTTAACTACTGTTATCAAGGTGGGACCAGAGAGGTTAGCTATATATAGTGGTTTATAACAGACTGGGACCCCCCCATCTTAACTACTGTTATCAAGGTGGGACCAGAGAGGTTAGCTATATATAGTGGTTTATAACAGACTCCCCCCCCATCTTAACTACTGTTATCAAGGTGGGACCAGAGAGGTTAGCTATATATAGTGGTTTATAACAGACTCCCCCCATCTTAACTACTGTTATCAAGGTGGGACCAGAGAGGTTAGCTATATATAGTGGTTTATAACAGACTCCCCCCCCATCTTAACTACTGTTATCAAGGTGGGACCAGAGAGGTTAGCTATATATAGTGGTTTATAGACAGACTCCCCCCCATCTTAACTACTGTTATCAAGGTGGGACCAGAGAGGTTAGCTATATATAGTGGTTTATAACAGACTCCCCCCCATCTTAACTACTGTTATCAAGGTGGGACCAGAGAGGTTAGCTATATATAGTGGTTTATAACAGACTCCCCCCATCTTAACTACTGTTATCAAGGTGGGACCAGAGAGGTTAGCTATATATAGTGGTTTATAACAGACAGACCCCCCATCTTAACTACTGTTATCAAGGTGGGACCAGAGAGGTTAGCTATATATAGTGGTTTATAACAGACAGACTCCCCCCCATCTTAACTACTGTTATCAAGGTGGGACCAGAGAGGTTAGCTATATATAGTGGTTTATAACAGACTCCCCCATCTTAACTACTGTTATCAAGGTGGGACCAGAGAGGTTAGCTATATATAGTGGTTTATAACAGACAGACCCCCCATCTTAACTACTGTTATCAAGGTGGGACCAGAGAGGTTAGCTATATATAGTGGTTTATAACAGACAGACTCCCCCATCTTAACTACTGTTATCAAGGTGGGACCAGAGAGGTTAGCTATATATAGTGGTTTATAACAGACCCCCATCTTAACTACTGTTATCAAGGTGGGACCAGAGAGGTTAGCTATATATAGTGGTTTATAACAGACTCCCCCCCATCTTAACTACTGTTATCAAGGTGGGACCAGAGAGGTTAGCTATATATAGTGGTTTATAACAGACAGACTCCCCCATCTTAACTACTGTTATCAAGGTGGGACCAGAGAGGTTAGCTATATATAGTGGTTTATAACAGACAGACTCCCCCCATCTTAACTACTGTTATCAAGGTGGGACCAGAGAGGTTAGCTATATATAGTGGTTTATAACAGACTCCCCCCCATCTTAACTACTGTTATCAAGGTGGGACCAGAGAGGTTAGCTATATATAGTGGTTTATAACAGACTCCCCCATCTTAACTACTGTTATCAAGGTGGGACCAGAGAGGTTAGCTATATATAGTGGTTTATAACAGACCCCCCCCCCATCTTAACTACTGTTATCAAGGTGGGACCAGAGAGGTTAGCTATATATAGTGGTTTATAACAGACAGACCCCCCCCATCTTAACTACTGTTATCAAGGTGGGACCAGAGAGGTTAGCTATATATAGTGGTTTATAACAGACAGACCCCCCCATCTTAACTACTGTTATCAAGGTGGGACCAGAGAGGTTAGCTATATATAGTGGTTTATAACAGAGACCCCCCCCCCATCTTAACTACTGTTATCAAGGTGGGACCAGAGAGGTTAGCTATATATAGTGGTTTATAACAGACAGACTCCCCCATCTTAACTACTGTTATCAAGGTGGGACCAGAGAGGTTAGCTATATATAGTGGTTTATAACAGACTCCCCCATCTTAACTACTGTTATCAAGGTGGGACCAGAGAGGTTAGCTATATATAGTGGTTTATAACAGACTCCCCCCATCTTAACTACTGTTATCAAGGTGGGACCAGAGAGGTTAGCTATATATAGTGGTTTATAACAGACAGACTCCCCCCCATCTTAACTACTGTTATCAAGGTGGGACCAGAGAGGTTAGCTATATATAGTGGTTTTATAGACAGACTCCCCCCATCTTAACTACTGTTATCAAGGTGGGACCAGAGAGGTTAGCTATATATAGTGGTTTATAACAGACAGACTCCCCCCCCATCTTAACTACTGTTATCAAGGTGGGACCAGAGAGGTTAGCTATATATAGTGGTTTATAACAGACCCCCCCCCATCTTAACTACTGTTATCAAGGTGGGACCAGAGAGGTTAGCTATATATAGTGGTTTATAACAGACAGACTCCCCCATCTTAACTACTGTTATCAAGGTGGGACCAGAGAGGTTAGCTATATATAGTGGTTTATAACAGACAGACCCCCCATCTTAACTACTGTTATCAAGGTGGGACCAGAGAGGTTAGCTATATATAGTGGTTTATAACAGACCCCCCATCTTAACTACTGTTATCAAGGTGGGACCAGAGAGGTTAGCTATATATAGTGGTTTATAACAGACTCCCCCCATCTTAACTACTGTTATCAAGGTGGGACCAGAGAGGTTAGCTATATATAGTGGTTTATAACAGACTCCCCCCCATCTTAACTACTGTTATCAAGGTGGGACCAGAGAGGTTAGCTATATATAGTGGTTTATAACAGACAGACCCCCCCCATCTTAACTACTGTTATCAAGGTGGGACCAGAGAGGTTAGCTATATATAGTGGTTTATAACAGACTCCCCCCCATCTTAACTACTGTTATCAAGGTGGGACCAGAGAGGTTAGCTATATATAGTGGTTTATAACAGACAGACCCCCCCCCCATCTTAACTACTGTTATCAAGGTGGGACCAGAGAGGTTAGCTATATATAGTGGTTTATAACAGACCCTCCCCCATCTTAACTACTGTTATCAAGGTGGGACCAGAGAGGTTAGCTATATATAGTGGTTTATAACAGACTCCCCCCCATCTTAACTACTGTTATCAAGGTGGGACCAGAGAGGTTAGCTATATATAGTGGTTTATAACAGACAGACTCCCCCCCATCTTAACTACTGTTATCAAGGTGGGACCAGAGAGGTTAGCTATATATAGTGGTTTATAACAGACTCCCCCCATCTTAACTACTGTTATCAAGGTGGGACCAGAGAGGTTAGCTATATATAGTGGTTTATAACAGACAGACTCCCCCCCCATCTTAACTACTGTTATCAAGGTGGGACCAGAGAGGTTAGCTATATATAGTGGTTTATAACAGACCCCCCATCTTAACTACTGTTATCAAGGTGGGACCAGAGAGGTTAGCTATATATAGTGGTTTATAACAGACTCCCCCATCTTAACTACTGTTATCAAGGTGGGACCAGAGAGGTTAGCTATATATAGTGGTTTATAACAGACAGACTCCCCCCATCTTAACTACTGTTATCAAGGTGGGACCAGAGAGGTTAGCTATATATGGTGGTTTATAACAGACAGTTTATAACAGACCCCCCATCTTAACTACTGTTATCAAGGTGGGACCAGAGAGGTTAGCTATATATAGTGGTTTATAACAGACAGACCCCCCCCATCTTAACTACTGTTATCAAGGTGGGACCAGAGAGGTTAGCTATATATAGTGGTTTATAACAGACAGACTCCCCCATCTTAACTACTGTTATCAAGGTGGGACCAGAGAGGTTAGCTATATATAGTGGTTTATAACAGACAGACTCCCCCCATCTTAACTACTGTTATCAAGGTGGGACCAGAGAGGTTAGCTATATATAGTGGTTTATAACAGACTCCCCCCCCATCTTAACTACTGTTATCAAGGTGGGACCAGAGAGGTTAGCTATATATAGTGGTTTATAACAGACTCCCCCCATCTTAACTACTGTTATCAAGGTGGGACCAGAGAGGTTAGCTATATATAGTGGTTTATAACAGACTCCCCCATCTTAACTACTGTTATCAAGGTGGGACAGAGAGGTTAGCTATATATAGTGGTTTATAACAGACAGACTCCCCCATCTTAACTACTGTTATCAAGGTGGGACCAGAGAGGTTAGCTATATATAGTGGTTTATAACAGACAGACCCCCCCATCTTAACTACTGTTATCAAGGTGGGACCAGAGAGGTTAGCTATATATAGTGGTTTATAACAGACAGACTCCCCCATCTTAACTACTGTTATCAAGGTGGGACCAGAGAGGTTAGCTATATATAGTGGTTTATAACAGACTCCCCCCATCTTAACTACTGTTATCAAGGTGGGACCAGAGAGGTTAGCTATATATAGTGGTTTATAACAGACAGACCCCCCCCATCTTAACTACTGTTATCAAGGTGGGACCAGAGAGGTTAGCTATATATAGTGGTTTATAACAGACTCCCCCATCTTAACTACTGTTATCAAGGTGGGACCAGAGAGGTTAGCTATATATAGTGGTTTATAACAGACTCCCCCCATCTTAACTACTGTTATCAAGGTGGGACCAGAGAGGTTAGCTATATATAGTGGTTTATAACAGACAGACCCCCCATCTTAACTACTGTTATCAAGGTGGGACCAGAGAGGTTAGCTATATATAGTGGTTTATAACAGACAGACTCCCCCCCCATCTTAACTACTGTTATCAAGGTGGGACCAGAGAGGTTAGCTATATATAGTGGTTTATAACAGACTCCCCCCCCATCTTAACTACTGTTATCAAGGTGGGACCAGAGAGGTTAGCTATATATAGTGGTTTATAACAGACTCCCCCCCCATCTTAACTACTGTTATCAAGGTGGGACCAGAGAGGTTAGCTATATATAGTGGTTTATAACAGACTCCCCCCATCTTAACTACTGTTATCAAGGTGGGACCAGAGAGGTTAGCTATATATAGTGGTTTATAACAGACTCCCCCCCATCTTAACTACTGTTATCAAGGTGGGACCAGAGAGGTTAGCTATATATAGTGGTTTATAACAGACAGACTCCCCCCCCATCTTAACTACTGTTATCAAGGTGGGACCAGAGAGGTTAGCTATATATAGTGGTTTATAACAGACTCCCCCCCCATCTTAACTACTGTTATCAAGGTGGGACCAGAGAGGTTAGCTATATATAGTGGTTTATAACAGACAGACTCCCCCCCATCTTAACTACTGTTATCAAGGTGGGACCAGAGAGGTTAGCTATATATAGTGGTTTATAGACAGACTCCCCCCCCATCTTAACTACTGTTATCAAGGTGGGACCAGAGAGGTTAGCTATATATAGTGGTTTATAACAGACTTCCCCCCATCTTAACTACTGTTATCAAGGTGGGACCAGAGAGGTTAGCTATATATAGTGGTTTATAACAGACAGACTCCCCCCATCTTAACTACTGTTATCAAGGTGGGACCAGAGAGGTTAGCTATATATAGTGGTTTATAACAGACAGACTCCCCCCATCTTAACTACTGTTATCAAGGTGGGACCAGAGAGGTTAGCTATATATAGTGGTTTATAACAGACTCCCCCCCCCCATCTTAACTACTGTTGTATCAACATGTTCTGAAGTGTTACAGTGATTTATAACAGACAGACTTCTCTCCATCTTAACTTCACTAGGGTAGGGGGCAGCATTCGGAATCTTGGATGAAAAGCGTGAATTAAAGCCCAATTTAAACTGCCTGCTACTCAGGCCCAGAAGCTAGGACATGCATATAATTAGTAGATTTGGATTAAAAACACTCTAAAGTTTCCAAAACTGTTAAAATAATGTCTGTGAGTATAACAGAACTGATATGGCAGGTGAAAACCTGAGGAAAATCCATCCAGGAAGTACTATTATTTTGAATGGCCGTGAAAGCCTATCCACCATACACAGACTTAGGACCCAGGTCACGATATTGAAGATATGGCAGATAGAGGACGATATTGCCACATACATAGACACACAGGGGTGGCAGGTAGCCTATCAGGAGTGGGATTGCCACTGCTCTCATTCTCAGTCATTTTCCATCCCAGTCGTCAACTGTGAGTTAATGTGTACAGACAGGTGTTCCTCAGGGATCAGTGTTTGGACCCTTGATATTGTTGGAATACATGGTAGCTCTTATAATCTGGAAACACAGTGTGTGTGTGTGTGTGTGTGTGTGTGTGTGTGTGTGTGTATGTACCTGCAGTGTGTTTATGCAGGATCTGATGTCGTTGTCCGTCTTCTCACAGAGAGCCATCAGAGTCCCCATGTCAGCCTTCATACCCTGGCCCCTGGAGATCTAACCCACACATTAACATAATGACCCCCCATCATGGCTGGTCGGTCTGACATGTCAGTCTTCATGACCCCTGACCCCTGGAGATCTAACCCACACATTAACATAATGACCCCCCCATCATGGCTGGTCAGTCTTCATGACCCCTGGAGATCTAACCCACACATTAACATAATGACCCCCCCATCATGGCTGGTCAGTCTTCATGACCCCTGGAGATCTAACCCACACATTAACATAATGACCCCCCATCATGGCTGGTCAGTCTTCATGACCCTTGACCCCTGGAGATCTAACCCAGACATTAACATAATGACCCCCCATCATGGCTGGTCTGACATGTCAGTCTTCATGACCCCTGACCCCTGGAGATCTAACCCACACATTAACATAATGACCCCCCATCATGGCTGGTCGGTCTGACATGTCAGTCTTCATGACCCCTGACCCCTGGAGATCTAACCCACACATTAACATAATGACCCCCCCATCATGGTCGGTCTGACATGTCAGTCTTCATGACCCCTGACTCCTGGAGATCTAACCCACACATTAACATAATGACCACCCCATCATGGCTGGTCTGACATGTCAGTCTTCATGACCCCTGACCCCTGGAGATCTAACCCAGACATTAACATAATGACCCCCCATCATGGCTGGTCGGTCTGACATGTCAGTCTTCATGACCCCTGACCCCTGGAGATCTAACCCAGACATTAACATAATGACCCCCCATCATGGCTGGTCTGACATGTCAGTCTTCATGACCCCTGACCCCTGGAGATCTAACCCACACATTAACATAATGACCCCCCATCATGGTCGGTCTGACATGTCAGTCTTCATGACCCCTGACCCCTGGAGATCTAACCCAGACATTAACATAATGACCCCCCATCATGGCTGGTCTGACATGTCAGTCTTCATGACCCCTTGACCCCTGGAGATCTAACCCAGACATTAACATAATGACCCCCCATCATGGCTGGTCTGACATGTCAGTCTTCATGACCCCTGACCCCTGGAGATCTAACCCAGACATTAACATAATGACCCCCCATCATGGCTGGTCTGACATGTCAGTCTTCATGACCCCTTGACCCCTGGAGATCTAAGAAAATTAAATCAAAGATTACCTCAGCCAGTCTCTGTGCCAGGCGGGAAGGCTGTGTCTGGGGGAAGGCCAATAGAAACGCCTGCTGCCTCAGAGGCCTCAGGGCTGGAACATACCTGACAGGACAGAGAACCAATCAGATCACAGATAGAGATAAATCCCTCCCCCCTTTCCGTCTCTTACAGGTCGTTACAGATGCAGATGATTGGTCGGAGGAGGACCGACTCTTTTTTCTTCTTCTTCTTTAGAGGCTCCGCCTCTGACTCCGCCCCCTGGCTGTCCTTCCTGTTCAGAGTGGCCAATAGGATGCTGATGGCAGCCTGCCGACCAATCACACAGAGAGAGAGAGAGAGGTATTACTCTGAGATGAGGCTAGGTGAGAGTGGTCCAATAGAAGGGCAGGGACGGAGCGGTGGGCGGGACTTACGGCGGGCGCTCCGTCGATCTCGTCGATGATGAGGCAGTTAGGCTTCTCATTGGCTCCCAGCACTGACCTCATCTGGGTCGCTGTGTCGATACGCTTCTGGAACAGCTCCGCACTGCGGTCATCACTATGGAAACCACAGCGTCAACAACCCCTTAGGTTATTATGGGATACCACAGCATCAACAACCCCTTAGGTTATTATGGGATACCACAGCATCAACAACCCCTTAGGTTATTATGGGATACCACAGCATCAACAACCCCTTAGGTTATTATGGGAAACCACAGCATCAACAACCCCTTAGTTACTATGGGAAACCACAGCGTCAACAACCCCTTAGTTACTATGGGAAACCCACCTGGCGTTAATCTCCACCACGTTGTACCCAGCATGCTTAGCGATGATGTGGGCCAGAGTGGTCTTCCCTAAACCTGGAGGACCAGACAGCAGCACCACCTAGTGGGAGGAGGACAGATTAACCTGTTATATTAACCTAGTAGTATATATACTAACAGCTATATAACCAGACAGCAGCACCACCTAGTGGGAGGAGGACAGATTAACCAGTTATATTAACCTAGTAGTATATATACTAACAGCTATATAACCAGACAGCAGCACCACCTAGTGGGGGGAGGACAGATTAACCTGTTATATTAACCTAGTAGTATATATACTAACAGCTATATAACCAGACAGCAGCACCACCTAGTGGGAGGAGGACAGATTAACCTGCTATATTAACCTAGTAGTATATATACTAACAGCTATATAACCAGACAGCAGCACCACCTAGTGGGAGGACAGATTAACCTGCTATATTAACCTAGTAGTATATATACTAACAGCTATATAACCAGACAGCAGCACCACCTAGTGGGAGGAGGACAGATTAACCTGTTATATTAACCTAGTAGTATATATACTAACAGCTATATAACCAGACAGCAGCACCACCTAGTGGGAGGAGGACAGATTAACCTGTTATATTAACCTAGTAGTATATATACTAACAGCTATATAACCAGACAGCAGCACCACCTAGTGGGGGGAAGACAGATTAACCTGCTATATTAACCTAGTAGTATATATATATACTAACAGCTATATAACCAGACAGCAGCACCACCTAGTAGGAGGAGGACAGATTAACCTGTTATATTAACCTAGTAGTATATATACTAACAGCTATATAACCAGACAGCAGCACCACCTAGTGGGAGGAGGACAGATTAACCAGTTATATTAACCTAGTAGTATATATACTAACAGCTATATAACCAGACAGCAGCACCACCTAGTGGGGGGAGGACAGATTAACCTGCTATATTAACCTAGTAGTATATATACTAACAGCTATATAACCAGACAGCAGCACCACCTAGTGGGAGGAGGACAGATTAACCTGTTATATTAACCTAGTAGTATATATACTAACAGCTATATAACCAGACAGCAGCACCACCTAGTGGGAGGAGGACAGATTAACCTGTTATATTAACCTAGTAGTATATATACTAACAGCTATATAACCAGACAGCAGCACCACCTAGTGGGAGGAGGACAGATTAACCAGTTATATTAACCTAGTAGTATATATACTAACAGCTATATAACCAGACAGCAGCACCACCTAGTGGGAGGAGGACAGATTAACCTGTTATATTAACCTAGTAGTATATATACTAACAGCTATATAACCAGACAGCAGCACCACCTAGTGGGAGGAGGACAGATTAACCTGTTATATTAACCTAGTAGTATATATACTAACAGCTATATAACCAGACAGCAGCACCACCTAGTGGGAGGAGGACAGATTAACCTGTTATATTAACCTAGTAGTATATATACTAACAGCTATATAACCAGACAGCAGCACCACCTAGTGGGGGAGGACAGATTAACCTGTTATATTAACCTAGTAGTATATATACTAACAGCTATATAACCAGACAGCAGCACCACCTAGTGGGAGGAGGACAGATTAACCTGTTATATTAACCTAGTAGTATATATACTAACAGCTATATAACCAGACAGCAGCACCACCTAGTGGGAGGAGGACAGATTAACCTGCTATATTAACCTAGTAGTATATATACTAACAGCTATATAACCAGACAGCAGCACCACCTAGTGGGGGGAGGACAGATTAACCTGTTATATTAACCTAGTAGTATATATACTAACAGCTATATAACCAGACAGCAGCACCACCTAGTGGGAGGAGGACAGATTAACCTGTTATATTAACCTAGTAGTATATATACTAACAGCTATATAACCAGACAGCAGCACCACCTAGTGGGAGGAGGACAGATTAACCTGTTATATTAACCTAGTAGTATATATACTAACAGCTATATAACCAGACAGCAGCACCACCTAGTGGGAGGACAGATTAACCTGCTATATTAACCTAATAGTATATATACTAACAGCTATATAACCAGACAGCAGCACCACCTAGTGGGAGGAGGACAGATTAACCTGCTATGTGTGAGTCTACCTACCTTGTATCTATCAGTCTGTGTAGGTCTACCTACCTTGTATCTATCAGTCTGTGTAGGTCTACCTACCTTGTATCTATCAGTCTGTGTAGGTCTACCTACCTTGTATCTATCAGTCTGTGTAGGTCTACCTACCTTGTATCTATCAGTCTGTGTAGGTCTACCTACCTTGTATCTATCAGTCTGTGTGATGTGTAGGTCTACCTACCTTGTATCTATCAGTCTGTGTAGGTCTACCTACCTTGTATCTATCAGTCTGTGTAGTTCTACCTACCTTGTATCTATCAGTCTGTGTAGGTCTACCTACCTTGTATCTATCAGTCTGTGTAGGTCTACCTAACTTGTATCTATCAGTCTGTGTAGGTCTACCTACCTTGTATTTATCAGTCTGTGTAGGTCTACCTACCTTGTATCTATCAGTCTGTGTAGGTCTACCTACCTTGTATTTATCAGTCTGTGTGATGTGTAGGTCTACCTACCTTGTATTTATCAGTCTGTGTGATGTGTGGGTCTACCTACCTTGTATCTATCAGTCTGTGTGGGTCTACCTACCTTGTATCTATCAGTCTGTGTAGGTCTACCTACCTTGTATTTATCAGTCTGTGTGATGTGTAGGTCTACCTACCTTGTATTTATCAGTCTGTGTAGTTCTACCTACCTTGTATCTATCAGTCTGTGTAGTTCTACCTACCTTGTATCTATCAGTCTGTGTAGGTCTACCTACCTTGTATCTATCAGTCTGTGTAGGTCTACCTACCTTGTATCTATCAGTCTGTGTAGGTCTACCTACCTTGTATTTATCAGTCTGTGTGATGTGTAGGTCTACCTACCTTGTATATATCAGTCTGTGTGATGTGTAGGTCTACCTACCTTGTATCTATCAGTCTGTGTAGGTCTACCTACCTTGTATATATCAGTCAGTGTAGTTCTACCTACCTTGTATTTATCAGTCTGTGTAGGTCTACCTACCTTGTATCTATCAGTCTGTGTGGGTCTACCTACCTTGTATTTATCAGTCTGTGTAGGTCTACCTACCTTGTATCTATCAGTCTGTGTAGGTCTACCCACCTTGTATCTATCAGTCTGTGTAGGTCTACCTACCTTGTATCTATCAGTCTGTGTAGTTCTACCTACCTTGTATCTATCAGTCTGTGTAGGTCTACCTACCTTCTATTTATCAGTCTGTGTAGGTCTACCTACCTTGTATATATCAGTCTGTGTAGGTCTACCTACCTTGTATCTATCAGTCTGTGTAGGTCTACCTACCTTGTATCTATCAGTCTGTGTAGGTCTACCTACCTTGTATCTATCAGTCTGTGTAGGTCTACCTACCTTGTATCTATCAGTCTGTGTAGGTCTACCTACCTTGTATCTATCAGTCTGTGTAGGTCTACCTACCTTGTATCTATCAGTCTGTGTAGGTCTACCTACCTTGTATCTATCAGTCTGTGTAGGTCTACCTACCTTGTATCTATCAGTCTGTGTAGGTCTACCTACCTTGTATTTATCAGTCTGTGTAGGTCTACCTACCTTGTATTTATCAGTCTGTGTAGGTCTACCTACCTTGTATCTATCGGTCTGTGTGATGTGTAGGTCTACCTACCTTGTATTTATCAGTCTGTGTAGGTCTACCTACCTTGTATCTATCAGTCTGTGTAGGTCTACCTACCTTGTATCTATCAGTCTGTGTAGGTCTACCTACCTTGTATCTATCAGTCTGTGATGTGTGGGTCTACCTACCTTGTATTTATCAGTCTGTGTAGGTCTACCTACCTTGTATTTATCAGTCTGTGTAGGTCTACCTACCTTGTATCTATCAGTCTGTGTAGGTCTACCTACCTTGTATTTATCAGTCTGTGTAGGTCTACCTACCTTGTATTTATCAGTCTGTGTAGGTCTACCTACCTTGTATTTATCAGTCTGTGTAGGTCTACCTACCTTGTATTTATCAGTCTGTGTGATGTGTAGTTCTACCTACCTTGTATCTATCAGTCTGTGTAGGTCTACCTACCTTGTATTTATCAGTCTGTGTGATGTGTAGTTCTACCTACCTTGTATCTATCAGTCTGTGTAGGTCTACCTACCTTGTATCTATCAGTCTGTGTAGGTCTACCTACCTTGTATCTATCAGTCTGTGTAGGTCTACCTACCTTGTATCTATCAGTCTGTGTGATATGTAGGTCTACCTACCTTGTATCTATCAGTCTGTGTAGGTCTACCTACCTTGTATTTATCAGTCTGTGTGATATGTAGGTCTACCTACCTTGTATCTATCAGTCTGTGTGGGTCTACCTACCTTGTATCTATCAGTCTGTGTAGGTCTACCTACCTTGTATCTATCAGTCTGTGTAGGTCTACCTACCTTGTATCTATCAGTCTGTGTAGGTCTACCTACCTTGTATCTATCAGTCTGTGTAGGTCTACCTACCTTGTATCTATCAGTCTGTGTAGTTCTACCTACCTTGTATCTATCAGTCTGTGTAGGTCTACCTACCTTCTATTTATCAGTCTGTGTAGGTCTACCTACCTTGTATATATCAGTCTGTGTAGGTCTACCTACCTTGTATCTATCAGTCTGTGTAGGTCTACCTACCTTGTATCTATCAGTCTGTGTAGGTCTACCTACCTTGTATCTATCAGTCTGTGTAGGTCTACCTACCTTGTATCTATCAGTCTGTGTAGGTCTACCTACCTTGTATCTATCAGTCTGTGTAGGTCTACCTACCTTGTATCTATCAGTCTGTGTAGGTCTACCTACCTTGTATCTATCAGTCTGTGTAGGTCTACCTACCTTGTATTTATCAGTCTGTGTAGGTCTACCTACCTTGTATTTATCAGTCTGTGTAGGTCTACCTACCTTGTATCTATCGGTCTGTGTGATGTGTAGGTCTACCTACCTTGTATTTATCAGTCTGTGTAGGTCTACCTACCTTGTATCTATCAGTCTGTGTAGGTCTACCTACCTTGTATCTATCAGTCTGTGTAGGTCTACCTACCTTGTATCTATCAGTCTGTGATGTGTGGGTCTAACTACCTTGTATTTATCAGTCTGTGTAGGTCTACCTACCTTGTATTTATCAGTCTGTGTAGGTCTACCTACCTTGTATTTATCAGTCTGTGTAGGTCTACCTACCTTGTATTTATCAGTCTGTGTAGGTCTACCTACCTTGTATTTATCAGTCTGTGTGATGTGTAGTTCTACCTACCTTGTATCTATCAGTCTGTGTAGGTCTACCTACCTTGTATTTATCAGTCTGTGTGATGTGTAGTTCTACCTACCTTGTATCTATCAGTCTGTGTAGGTCTACCTACCTTGTATCTATCAGTCTGTGTAGGTCTACCTACCTTGTATCTATCAGTCTGTGTAGGTCTACCTACCTTGTATCTATCAGTCTGTGTGATATGTAGGTCTACCTACCTTGTATCTATCAGTCTGTGTAGGTCTACCTACCTTGTATTTATCAGTCTGTGTGATATGTAGGTCTACCTACCTTGTATCTATCAGTCTGTGTGGGTCTACCTACCTTGTATCTATCAGTCTGTGTAGGTCTACCTACCTTGTATCTATCAGTCTGTGTAGGTCTACCTACCTTGTATCTATCAGTCTGTGTAGGTCTACCTACCTTGTATCTATCAGTCTGTGTAGGTCTACCTACCTTGTATCTATCAGTCTGTGTAGGTCTACCTACCTTGTATCTATCAGTCTGTGTAGGTCTACCTACCTTGTATTTATCAGTCTGTGTAGGTCTACCTACCTTGTATATATCAGTCTGTGTAGGTCTACCTACCTTGTATCTATCAGTCTGTGTAGGTCTACCTACCTTGTATCTATCAGTCTGTGTAGGTCTACCTACCTTGTATCTATCAGTCTGTGTAGGTCTACCTACCTTGTATCTATCAGTCTGTGTAGGTCTACCTACCTTGTATCTATCAGTCTGTGTAGGTCTACCTACCTTGTATCTATCAGTCTGTGTAGGTCTACCTACCTTGTATTTATCAGTCTGTGTAGGTCTACCTACCTTGTATTTATCAGTCTGTGTAGGTCTACCTACCTTGTATCTATCAGTCTGATGTGTAGGTCTACCTACCTTGTATTTATCAGTCTGTGTAGGTCTACCTACCTTGTATCTATCAGTCTGTGTAGGTCTACCTACCTTGTATCTATCAGTCTGTGTAGGTCTACCTACCTTGTATCTATCAGTCTGTGATGTGTGGGTCTACCTACCTTGTATTTATCAGTCTGTGTAGGTCTACCTACCTTGTATTTATCAGTCTGTGTAGGTCTACCTACCTTGTATCTATCAGTCTGTGTAGGTCTACCTACCTTGTATTTATCAGTCTGTGTAGGTCTACCTACCTTGTATTTATCAGTCTGTGTAGGTCTACCTACCTTGTATTTATCAGTCTGTGTGAGGTCTACCTACCTTGTATCTATCAGTCTGTGTAGGTCTACCTACCTTGTATTTATCAGTCTGTGTGATCTACCTACCTTGTATTTATCAGTCCTCTACCTACCTTGTATCTATCAGTCTGTGTAGGTCTACCTACCTTGTATCTATCAGTCTGTGTAGGTCTACCTACCTTGTATCTATCAGTCTGTGTAGGTCTACCTACCTTGTATCTATCAGTCTGTGTGATATGTAGGTCTACCTACCTTGTATCTATCAGTCTGTGTAGGTCTACCTACCTTGTATTTATCAGTCTGTGTGATATGTAGGTCTACCTACCTTGTATCTATCAGTCTGTGTGGGTCTACCTACCTTGTATCTATCAGTCTGTGTAGGTCTACCTACCTTGTATCTATCAGTCTGTGTAGGTCTACCTACCTTGTATCTATCAGTCTGTGTAGGTCTACCTACCTTGTATCTATCAGTCTGTGTAGGTCTACCTACCTTGTATCTATCAGTCTGTGTAGGTCTACCTACCTTGTATTTATCAGTCTGTGTGATGTGTAGGTCTACCTACCTTGTATTTATCAGTCTGTGTGATGTGTAGGTCTACCTACCTTGTATTTATCAGTCTGTGTAGGTCTACCTACCTTGTATTTATCAGTCTGTGTAGGTCTACCTACCTTGTATTTATCAGTCTGTGTAGGTCTACCTACCTTGTATCTATCAGTCTGTGTAGGTCTACCTACCTTGTATTTATCAGTCTGTGTGATGTGTAGTTCTACCTACCTTGTATCTATCAGTCAGTGTAGGTATATCTACCTTGTATCTATCAGTCTGTGTAGGTCTACCTACCTTGTATCTATCAGTCTGTGTAGGTCTACCTACCTTGTATCTATCAGTCTGTGTAGGTCTACCTACCTTGTATTTATTAGTCTGTGTAGGTCTACCTACCTTGTATCTATCAGTCTGTGTGGGTCTACCTACCTTGTATCTATCAGTCTGTGTAGGTCTACCTACCTTGTATTTATCAGTCTGTGTAGGTCTACCTACCGTGTATCTATCAGTCTGTGTAGGTCTACCTACCGTGTATCTATCAGTCTGTGTAGGTCTACCTACCTTGTATCTATCAGTCTGTGTGATGTGTAGGTCTACCTACCTTGTATCTATCAGTCTGTGTAGGTCTACCTACCTTGTATCTATCAGTCTGTGTGGGTCTACCTACCTTGTATCTATCAGTCTGTGTAGGTCTACCTACCTTGTATCTATCAGTCTGTGTAGGTCTACCTACCTTGTATTTATCAGTCTGTGTGATATGTAGGTCTACCTACCTTGTATCTATCAGTCTGTGTAGGTCTACCTACCTTGTATCTATCAGTCTGTGTAGGTCTACCTACCTTGTATCTATCAGTCTGTGTAGGTCTACCTACCTTGTATCTATCAGTCTGTGTAGGTCTACCTACCTTGTATCTATCAGTCTGTGTAGGTCTACCTACCTTGTATCTATCAGTCTGTGTAGGTCTACCTACCTTGTATCTATCAGTCTGTGTAGGTCTACCTACCTTGTATCTATCAGTCTGTGTAGGTCTACCTACCTTGTATCAGTCTGTGTAGGTCTACCTACCTTGTATTTATCAGTCTGTGTGAGTCTACCTACCTTGTATCTATCAGTCTGTGTAGGTCTACCTACCTTGTATTTATCAGTCTGTGTAGGTCTACCTACCTTGTATTTATCAGTCTGTGTAGGTCTACCTACCTTGTATTTATCAGTCTGTGTGATGTGTAGGTCTACCTACCTTGTATCTATCAGTCTGTGTAGGTCTACCTACCTTGTATCTATCAGTCTGTGTAGGTCTACCTACCTTGTATTTATCAGTCTGTGTGATGTGTAGTTCTACCTACCTTGTATCTATCAGTCTGTGTAGGTCTACCTACCTTGTATCTGTCAGTCTGTGTAGGTCTACCTACCTTGTATTTATCAGTCTGTGTAGGTCTACCTACCTTGTATCTATCAGTCTGTGTAGGTCTACCTACCTTGTATTTATCAGTCTGTGATGTGTAGTTCTACCTACCTTGTATCTATCAGTCTGTGTAGGTCTACCTACCTTGTATCAGTCTGTGTAGGTCTACCTACCTTGTATCTATCAGTCTGTGTAGGTCTACCTACCTTGTATCCATCAGTCTGTGTAGGTCTACCTACCTTGTATTTATCAGTCTGTGTAGGTCTACCTACCTTGTATTTATTAGTCTGTGTAGGTCTACCTACCTTGTATCTATCAGTCTGTGTAGGTCTACCTACCTTGTATCTATCAGTCTGTGTGATGTGTAGGTCTACCTACCTTGTATCTATCAGTCTGTGTAGGTCTACCTACCTTGTATCTATCAGTCTGTGTGGGTCTACCTACCTTGTATCTATCAGTCTGTGTAGGTCTACCTACCTTGTATCTATCAGTCTGTGTAGGTCTACCTACCTTGTATTTATCAGTCTGTGTAGGTCTACCTACCTTGTATCTATCAGTCTGTGTAGGTCTACCTACCTTGTATCTATCAGTCTGTGTAGGTCTACCTACCTTGTATCTATCAGTCTGTGTAGGTCTACCTACCTTGTATCTATCAGTCTGTGTAGGTCTACCTACCTTGTATCTATCAGTCTGTGTGATGTGTAGTTCTACCTACCTTGTATCTATCAGTCTGTGTAGGTCTACCTACCTTGTATCTATCAGTCTGTGTAGGTCTACCTACCTTGTATCTATCAGTCTGTGTAGGTCTACCTACCTTGTATTTATCAGTCTGTGTAGGTCTACCTACCTTGTATCTATCAGTCTGTGTAGGTCTACCTACCTTGTATCTATCAGTCTGTGTAGTTCTACCTACCTTGTATTTATCAGTCTGTGTGGGTCTACCTACCTTGTATCTATCAGTCTGTGTAGGTCTACCTACCTTGTATCTATCAGTCTGTGTAGGTCTACCTACCTTGTATCTATCAGTCTGTGTAGTTCTACCTACCTTGTATTTATCAGTCTGTGTAGGTCTACCTACCTTGTATCAGTCTGTGTAGGTCTACCTACCTTGTATCTATCAGTCTGTGTGGGTCTACCTACCTTGTATTTATCAGTCTGTGTGATGTGTAGGTCTACCTACCTTGTATCTATCAGTCTGTGTAGTTCTACCTACCTTGTATTTATCAGTCTGTGTAGGTCTACCTACCTTGTATCTATCAGTCTGTGTAGGTCTACCTACCTTGTATCTATCAGTCTGTGTAGGTCTACCTACCTTGTATCTATCGGTCTGTGTGATGTGTAGGTCTACCTACCTTGTATTTATCAGTCTGTGTAGGTCTACCTACCTTGTATCTATCAGTCTGTGTAGGTCTACCTACCTTGTATCTATCAGTCTGTGTAGGTCTACCTACCTTTGTATCTATCAGTCTGTGTAGGTCTACCTACCTTGTATCTATCAGTCTGTGTAGGTCTACCTACCTTGTATCTATCAGTCTGTGTAGGTCTACCTACCTTGTATCTATCAGTCTGTGTAGGTCTACCTACCTTGTATCTATCAGTCTGTGTAGGTCTACCTACCTTGTATCTATCAGTCTGTGTAGGTCTACCTACCTTGTATCAGTCTGTGTAGGTCTACCTACCTTGTATTTATCAGTCTGTGTGAGTCTACCTACCTTGTATCTATCAGTCTGTGTAGGTCTACCTACCTTGTATTTATCAGTCTGTGTAGGTCTACCTACCTTGTATTTATCAGTCTGTGTAGGTCTACCTACCTTGTATTTATCAGTCTGTGTGATGTGTAGGTCTACCTACCTTGTATCTATCAGTCTGTGTAGGTCTACCTACCTTGTATCTATCAGTCTGTGTAGGTCTACCTACCTTGTATTTATCAGTCTGTGTGATGTGTAGTTCTACCTACCTTGTATCTATCAGTCTGTGTAGGTCTACCTACCTTGTATCTGTCAGTCTGTGTAGGTCTACCTACCTTGTATTTATCAGTCTGTGTAGGTCTACCTACCTTGTATCTATCAGTCTGTGTAGTTCTACCTACCTTGTATCTATCAGTCTGTGTAGGTCTACCTACCTTGTATCTATCAGTCTGTGTAGGTCTACCTACCTTGTATCAGTCTGTGTAGGTCTACCTACCTTGTATCTATCAGTCTGTGTAGGTCTACCTACCTTGTATTTATCAGTCTGTGTAGGTCTACCTACCTTGTATTTATCAGTCTGTGTAGGTCTACCTACCTTGTATTTATTAGTCTGTGTAGGTCTACCTACCTTGTATCTATCAGTCTGTGTAGGTCTACCTACCTTGTATCTATCAGTCTGTGTGATGTGTAGGTCTACCTACCTTGTATCTATCAGTCTGTGTAGGTCTACCTACCTTGTATCTATCAGTCTGTGTGGGTCTACCTACCTTGTATCTATCAGTCTGTGTAGGTCTACCTACCTTGTATCTATCAGTCTGTGTAGGTCTACCTACCTTGTATTTATCAGTCTGTGTAGGTCTACCTACCTTGTATCTATCAGTCTGTGTAGGTCTACCTACCTTGTATCTATCAGTCTGTGTAGGTCTACCTACCTTGTATCTATCAGTCTGTGTAGGTCTACCTACCTTGTATCTATCAGTCTGTGTAGGTCTACCTACCTTGTATCTATCAGTCTGTGTAGGTCTACCTACCTTGTATCTATCAGTCTGTGTGATGTGTAGTTCTACCTACCTTGTATCTATCAGTCTGTGTAGGTCTACCTACCTTGTATCTATCAGTCTGTGTAGGTCTACCTACCTTGTATCTATCAGTCTGTGTAGGTCTACCTACCTTGTATTTATCAGTCTGTGTAGGTCTACCTACCTTGTATCTATCAGTCTGTGTAGGTCTACCTACCTTGTATCTATCAGTCTGTGTAGTTCTACCTACCTTGTATTTATCAGTCTGTGTAGGTCTACCTACCTTGTATCAGTCTGTGTAGGTCTACCTACCTTGTATCTATCAGTCTGTGTGGGTCTACCTACCTTGTATTTATCAGTCTGTGTGATGTGTAGGTCTACCTACCTTGTATCTATCAGTCTGTGTAGTTCTACCTACCTTGTATTTATCAGTCTGTGTAGGTCTACCTACCTTGTATCTATCAGTCTGTGTAGGTCTACCTACCTTGTATCTATCAGTCTGTGTAGGTCTACCTACCTTGTATCTATCAGTCTGTGTAGGTCTACCTACCTTGTATTTATCAGTCCGTGTAGGTCTACCTACCTTGTATCTATCAGTCTGTGTGATGTGTAGGTCTACCTACCTTGTATTTATCAGTCTGTGTGATGTGTAGGTCTACCTACCTTGTATTTATCAGTCTGTGTAGGTCTACCTACCTTGTATTTATCAGTCTGTGTAGGTCTACCTACCTTGTATCTATCAGTCTGTGTAAGTCTACCTACCTTGTATTTATCAGTCTGTGTAGGTCTACCTACCTTGTATCTATCAGTCTGTATAGGTCTACCTACCTTGTATCTATCAGTCTGTGTAGGTCTACCTACCTTGTATTATCAGTCTGTGTGATATGTAGGTCTACCTACCTTGTATCTATCAGTCTGTGTAGTTCTACCTACCTTGTATTTATCAGTCTGTGTAGGTCTACCTACCTTGTATTTATCAGTCTGTGTAGGTCTACCTACCTTGTATCTATCAGTCTGTGTAGGTCTACCTACCTTGTATTAATCAGTCTGTGTAGGTCTACCTACCTTGTATCTATCAGTCTGTGTAGGTCTACCTACCTTGTATTTATCAGTCTGTGTAGGTCTACCTACCTCTACCTATCAGTCTTGTAGGTCTACCTACCTATCTAGTCTGTGTAGGTCTACCTACCTTGTATCTATCAGTCTGTGTAGGTCTACCTACCTTGTATCTATCAGTCTGTGTAGGTCTACCTACCTTGTATCTATCAGTCTGTGTAGGTCTACCTACCTTGTATTTATCAGTCTGTGTAGGTCTACCTACCTTGTATCTATCAGTCTGTGTAGGTCTACCTACCTTGTATCTATCAGTCTGTGTAGGTCTACCTACCTTGTATCTATCAGTCTGTGTAGGTCTACCTACCTTGTATCTATCAGTCTAGGTCTACCTACCTTGTATCTAGTCCTACCTTGTATCTATCAGTCTGTGTAGGTCTACCTACCTTGTATCTATCAGTCTGTGTAGGTCTACCTACCTTGTATCTATCAGTCTGTGTAGGTCTACCTACCTTGTATTTATCAGTCTGTGTAGGTCTACCTACCTTGTATCTATCAGTCTGTGTAGGTCTACCTACCTTGTATCTATCAGTCTGTGTAGTTCTACCTACCTTGTATTTATCAGTCTGTGTGGGTCTACCTACCTTGTATCTATCAGTCTGTGTAGGTCTACCTACCTTGTATCTATCAGTCTGTGTAGGTCTACCTACCTTGTATCTATCAGTCTGTGTAGTTCTACCTACCTTGTATTTATCAGTCTGTGTAGGTCTACCTACTTGTTCTATCAGTCTGTGTAGGTCTACCTACCTTGTATCTATCAGTCTGTGTAGTTCTACCTACCTTGTATTTATCAGTCTGTGTAGGTCTACCTACCTTGTATCAGTCTGTGTAGGTCTACCTACCTTGTATCTATCAGTCTGTGTAGTTCTACCTACCTTGTATTTATCAGTCTGTGTAGGTCTACCTACCTTGTATCTATCAGTCTGTGTAGGTCTACCTACCTTGTATCTATCAGTCTGTGTAGGTCTACCTACCTTGTATCTATCAGTCTGTGTAGGTCTACCTACCTTGTATTTATCAGTCCGTGTAGGTCTACCTACCTTGTATCTATCAGTCTGTGTGATATGTAGGTCTACCTACCTTGTATCTATCAGTCTGTGTAGGTCTACCTACCTTGTATTTATCAGTCTGTGTGATGTGTAG
>NW_027040206.1:87297-139797 GCF_034236695.1 Oncorhynchus nerka | reverse complement strand
CCCACCTCCTCCACCAGTCCCGTTCCCCATCCTCCTCCACCAGTCCCGTTCCCCATCCTCCTCCTGCACCAGTCCCGTTCCCCAACCTCCTCCTGCACCAGTCCCGTTCCCCAACCTCCTCCACCAGTCCCGTTCCCCAACCTCCTCCACCAGTCCCGTTCCCCAACCTCCTCCACCAGTCCCGTTCCCCAACCTCCTCCACCAGTCCCGTTCCCAACCTCCTCCACCAGTCCTGTTCCCCAACCTCCTCCACCAGTCCTGTTCCCCAACCTCCTCCACCAGTCCTGTTCCCCAACCTCCTCCACCAGTCCTGTTCCCCAACCTCCTCCACCAGTCCTGTTCCCCAACCTCCTCCACCAGTCCTGTTCCCCAACCTCCTCCTCCTCCTCCTCCACCAGTCCTGTTCCCCAACCTCCTCCTCCTCCTCCTCCTCCTCCAGTCTTGATCCCCAACCTCCTCCTCCTCCTCCTCCAGTCCTGTTCCCCAACCTCCTCCTCCTCCACCAGTCCTGTTCCTCCACCAGTCCTGTTCCTCCACCTCCTCCACCAGTCCTGTTCCCCAACCTCCTCCACCAGTCCTGTTCCCCAACCTCCTCCACCAGTCCTGTTCCCCAACCTCCTCCACCAGTCCTGTTCCCCAACCTCCTCCACCAGTCCTGTTCCCCAACCTCCTCCACCAGTCCTGTTCCCCAACCTCCTCCACCAGTCCTGTTCCCCAACCTCCTCCACCAGTCCTGTTCCCCAACCTCCTCCTCCTCCACCAGTCCTGTTCCCCAACCTCCTCCTCCTCCTCCAGTCTTGATCCCCAACCTCCTCCTCCTCCTCCTCCAGTCCTGTTCCCCAACCTCCTCCTCCTCCACCAGTCCTGATCCCCAACCTCCTCCTCCTCCTCCAGTCCTGTTCCCCAACCTCCTCCTCCTCCTCCTCCACCAGTCCTGTTCCCCAACCTCCTCCTCCTCCTCCACCAGTCCTGTTCCCCAACCTCCTCCTCCTCCTCCACCAGTCCTGTTCCCCAACCTCCTCCTCCTCCTCCACCAGTCCTGTTCCCCAACCTCCTCCTCCTCCTCCTCCTCCAGTCCTGTTCCCCAACCTCCTCCACCAGTCCTGTTCCCCAACCTTCTCCTCCTCCACCAGTCCTGTTCCCCAACCTTCTCCTCCTCCACCAGTCCTGTTCCCCAACCTCCTCCTCCTCCTCCAGTCCTGTTCCCCAACCTCCTCCTCCAGTCCTGTTCCCCAACCTCCTCCACCAGTCCTGTTCCCCAACCTTCTCCTCCTCCACCAGTCCTGTTCCCCAACCTTCTCCTCCTCCACCAGTCCTGTTCCCCAACCTCCACCACTCACGTCATCGCTGAGTAGTTCAGTGTAGTGTTGAGGAGAAAACTGATCCACCCAGAGACGAGAAGATTCCTCCTCCTCCTCCTCCTCTTCTCTGTGTCTGCCGTCCAGCTCTCCAAACTCTTCATCCACTTGACTGACACACACACACACACACACACACACACACACACACACACACACACACATTTATGCTACACAGGTGTGTGTTCACCTGATACAGAACCAGTACCACTATCTAACCCTACACAGGTGTGTGTTCACCTGATACAGAACCAGTACCACTATCTAACCCTACACAGGTGTGTGTTCACCTGATACAGAACCAGTACCACTATCTAACCCTACACAGGTGTGTGTTCACCTGATACAGAACCAGTACCACTATCTAACCCTACACAGGTGTGTGTTCACCTGATACAGAACCAGTACCACTATCTAACCCTACACAGGTGTGTGTTCACCTGATACAGAACCAGTACCACTATCTAACCCTACACAGGTGTGTGTTCACCTGATACAGAACCAGTACCACTATCTAACCCTACACAGGTGTGTGTTCACCTGATACAGAACCAGTACCACTATCTAACCCTACACAGGTGTGTGTTCACCTGATACAGAACCAGTACCACTATCTAACCCTACACAGGTGTGTGTTCACCTGATACAGAACCAGTACCACTATCTAACCCTACACAGGTGTGTGTTCACCTGATACAGAACCAGTACCACTATCTAACCCTACACAGGTGTGTGTTCACCTGATACAGAACCAGTACCACTATCTAACCCTACACAGGTGTGTGTTCACCTGATACAGAACCAGTACCACTATCTAACCCTACACAGGTGTGTGTTCACCTGATACAGAACCAGTACCACTATCTAACCCAACACAGGTGTGTGTTCACCTGATACAGAACCAGTACCACTATCTAACCCTACACAGGTGTGTGTTCACCTGATACAGAACCAGTACCACTATCTAACCCTACACAGGTGTGTGTTCACCTGATACAGAACCAGTCAAAAGTTTGGACACACCTCCTCATTCCAGGGTTGTTCTTTATTCTTACTATTTTCTACATTGTAGAATAATAGTGAAGACATCAAAACTATGAAATGACACATATGGAATCATGTAGTAACCAATATATATATAAAATATTTCATATTTGAGATTCTTCAAAGTAGCCACCCTTTGCCTTGATGACAGCTTTGCACACTCTTGGCATTCTCTCAACCAGCTTCATGAGGTAGTCACCTGGAATGCATTTCAATTAACAGGTGTGCCTTGTTAAACGTTAATTTGAGGAATTTATTTCCCTCTTAATGCTTTAAGGTAGGGGTGGTATACAGAAGATAGCCCTATTTGGTAAAAGACCAAGTCCATATTATGGCAAGAACAGCTCAAATAAGCAAAGAGAAATGACAGTCCATCATTACTTTAAGACATGAAGGTCAGTCAATCCGGAACATTTCAAGAATTTTGAAAGTTTCTTCAAGTGCAGTCGCAAAAACCATCAAGCGCTATGATGAAACTGGCTCTCATGAGGACCGCCACAGGAAAGGAAGACCCAGAGTTACCTCTGCTGCAGAGGATAAGGTCATTAGAGTTAACTGGCTCTCATGAGGACCGCCACAGGAAAGGAAGACCCAGAGTTACCTGTCTCTCATGAAGACCACCACAGGAAAGGAAGACCCAGAGTTACCTGTCTCTCATGAAGACCGCCACAGGAAAGGAAGACCCAGAGTTACCTGTCTCTCATGAAGACCGCCACAGGAAAGGAAGACCCAGAGTTACCTCTGCTACAGGAAGACCCAGAGTTACCTCTGCTACAGGAAGACCCAGAGTTACCTCTGCTACAGGAAGACCCAGAGTTACCTCTGCTGCAGAGGATCAGTTCATTAGAGTTAACTGGCTCTCACGAGGACTGCCACAGGAAAGGAAGACCCAGAGTTACCTGTCTCTCATGAGGACTGCCACAGGAAAGGAAGACCCAGAGTTACCTGTCTCTCATGAAGACTGCCACAGGAAAGGAAGACCCAGAGTTCCCTCTGCTGCAGAGGATCAGTTCATTAGTTACCAGCCTCAGAAATTACAGCACAAATAAATGCTTCACGCAGTTCAAGTAACAGACACATCTCAACATCAACTGTTCAGAGGAGACTGTTTGAATCAGGCCTTCATGGTTGAATGGCTGCAAAGAAACCACTACTAAAGGACACCAATGATAAGAAGAGATTTGCTTGGACCAAGAAACACAAGCAATGGACATTAGACCGGTGGAAATCTGTCCTTTGGTCTGACGAGTCCAAATGAGAGATTTGTGGTTCCAACCGCTGTGTCTTTGTGAGACGCAGAGTAGGTGAACGGATGATCTCTGCATGTGTGGTTCCCACCGTGAAGCATGGAAGAGGAGGAGGTGTGAGGTTCCAACCGTGAAGCACTGAGGAGGAGGTGGTGTGATGGTGTGTGGTTCCCACCGTGAAGCACTGAGGAGGAGGTGGTGTGATGGTGTGTGGTTCCCACCGTGAAGCACTGAGGAGGTGGTGTGATGGTGTGTGGTTCCCACCGTGAAGCACTGAGGAGGAGGAGGTGTGATGGTATGTGGTTCCCACCGTGAAGCACTGAGGAGGAGGAGGTGTGATGGTGTGTGGTTCCCACCGTGAAGCACTGAGGAGGAGGAGGTGTGATGGTGTGTGGTTCCCACCGTGAAGCACTGAGGAGGAGGAGGTGTGATGGTGTGTGGTTCCCACCGTGAAATTTCAAGGCACACTTAACCAACATGGCTACTAGAGCATTCTGCAGCGATATGCCATCTCATCTGGTTTGAGGGACTATTAGTGGGGCTTTCATTTGTTTTTCAACAGGACAATGACCCAACACACCTCCAGGCTGTGTAAGGGCTATTTGACCAAGAAGGAGAGTGATGGAGTGCTGCATCAGATGACCTGGCCTCCACAATCACCCGACCTCAACCCAATTGAGATGGTTTGGGATGAGTTGGACCGCAGAGCGAAGGAAAAACAGCCAACAAGTGCTCAGCATATGTGGGAACTCCTTCAAGACTGTTGTAAAAGCATTCCTCATGAAGCTGGTTGAGAGAATTCCAAGGTTGTGCAAAGCTGTCATCAAAGCCAAGGGTGGTTACTACATGATTCCATATGTGTTATTTCATAGTTCATGTCTTCACTGTTATTCTACATGAATGAGTAACTTTAGATTGGTACTGTATGTACACACACACACACACACACACACACACACACACACACACACCTGTTGAGTCGCTCTGTTAGGCGCTGAGATTCCTCCACCACTTGGCGATGACGCTGCAGAAACAGTCAGAAACTGTCAGAAACAGTCAGCTCAGGCAGAAACAGTCAGCTCAGTCAGAAACAGTCAGCTCAGTCAGAAACAGTCAGCTCAGTCAGGCAGAAACAGTTAGCTCAGTCAGAAACCGTCAGAAACAGTCAGCTCAGGCAGACACAGTCAGACACAGTCAAAAGCAGTCAGACACAGTCAGAAACAGTCAGCTCAGTCAGCTCAGCCAGAAACAGTCAGCTCAGCCAGAAACAGTCAGCTCAGCCAGAAACAGACAGAAACAGTCAGCTCAGTCAGAAACAGTCAGCTCAGTCAGAAACAGTCAGCTCAGTCAGAAACAGTCAGAAACAGTCAGCTCAGTCAGAAACAGTCAGCTCAGTCAGAAACAGTCAGCTCAGTCAGAAACAGTCAGCTCAGCCAGAAACAGACAGAAACAGTCAGCTCAGTCAGAAACAGACAGAAACAGACAGAAACAGTCAGCTCAGTCAGAAACAGTCAGCTCAGTCAGAAACAGTCAGAAACAGTCAGCTCAGTCAGAAACAGTCAGCTCAGTCAGAAACAGTCAGCTCTAGACTTTGGGAAGTGTGCGTGTGGACGTGTTTAAGGTGAAGGTTTAACTATACTTGACGACCAGAAGTAGAATAGTAAACAAACTAAAATTTAACAAACTGGGAACATTTTGTTGGTCCCCATAAGGTCAAATGCTGTTTCTAGGGGGTTTAGAGGTTAAGGTTAGGAGCTAGGGTTACGTCTTTGGGTTAAGGTTAGGATTAGGTTAGGATTAGGAGCTAGGGTTAGGAGCTAGGGTTAGGAGCTAGGGTTAGGAGCTAGGGTTAGGAGCTAGGGTTAGGCGCTAGGGTTAGGAGCTAGGGTTAGGAGCTAGGGTTAGGAGCTAGGGTTAGGAGCTAGGGTTACGTCTTTGGGTTAAGGTTAGGATTAGGTTAGGATTAGGAGCTAGGGTTAGGAGCTAGGGTTAGGAGCTAGGGTTAGGAGCTAGGGTTAGGCGCTAGGGTTAGGAGCTAGGGTTAGGAGCTAGGGTTAGGAGCTAGGGTTAGGAGCTAGGGTTAGGAGCTAGGGTTACGTCTTTGGGTTAAGGTTAGGATTAGGTTAAGGGTTAGGAGCTAGGGTTAGGAGCTAGGGTTAGGAGCTAGGATTAGGAGCTAGGATTAGGAGCTAGGGTTAGGAGCTAGGGTTAGGAGCTAGGGTTAGGAGCTAGGGTTAAGGTTAGGATTAGGTTAAGGGTTAGGAGCTAGGGTTAGGAGCTAGGGTTAGGAGCTAGGGTTACATCTTTGGGTTAAGGTTAGGATTAGGTTAAGGGTTAGGAGCTAGGGTTAGGAGCTAGGGTTAGGAGCTAGGGTTACGTCTTTGGGTTAAGGTTAGGATTAGGTTAAGGGTTAGGAGCTAGGGTTAGGAGCTAGGGTTAGGAGCTAGGGTTAGGAGCTAGGGTTAAGGTTAGGATTAGGTTAAGGGTTAGGAGCTAGGGTTAGGAGCTAGGGTTAGGAGCTAGGGTTAGGAGCTAGGGTTAGGTCTTTGGGTTAAGGTTAGGATTAGGTTAAGGGTTAGGAGCTAGGGTTAGGAGCTAGGGTTAGGAGCTAGGGTTAGGAGCTAGGGTTAGGAGCTAGGGTTAGGAGCTAGGGTTACGTCTTTGGGTTAAGGTTAGGATTAGGTTAAGGGTTAGGAGCTAGGGTTAGGAGCTAGGGTTAGGAGCTAGGGTTAGGAGCTAGGGTTAGGAGCTAGGATTAGGAGCTAGGATTAGGAGCTAGGGTTAGGAGCTAGGGTTAGGAGCTAGGGTTAGGAGCTAGGGTTACGTCTTTGGGTTAAGGTTAGGATTAGGTTAAGGGTTAGGAGCTAGGGTTAGGAGCTAGGGTTAGGAGCTAGGGTTAGGAGCTAGGGATAGGAGCTAGGGTTAGGAGCTAGGGTTAGGAGCTAGGGATAGGAGCTAGGGTTAGGAGCTAGGGTTAGGAGCTAGGGTTAGGAGCTAGGGTTAGGAGCTAGGGTTAGGAGCTAGGGTTACGTCTTTGGGTTAAGGTTAGGATTAGGTTAAGAGTACGTGTTAGGTTTACGGAAAATTAATTGTGTCCCTCCGCAAGGTTAGCTGTATGTGTGGGGGTGTACTCACCTTCTCGGCCACCTGTTCTCTCAGTACCTCGATGGGAACAGCCAGCAAACCCAATGCATTATGGGAGCTACGAAAAGCACTGGGGTCCACAGCCTAAAAGACACAGTAAATAAGGGAGACAGAGAGAGAGAGGTGACTGAGGTCCTATAAGACAGAGAGAGAGGTGACTGGGGTCCTATAAGACAGAGAGAGGTGACTGGGGTCCTATAAGACAGAGAGAGAGGTGACTGGGGTCCTATAAGACAGAGAGAGGTGACTGGGGTCCTATAAGACAGAGAGAGGTGACTGGGGTCCTATAAGACAGAGAGAGAGGTGACTGGGGTCCTATAAGACAGAGAGAGAGGTGACTGGGGTCCTATAAGACAGAGAGAGAGGTGACTGGGGTCCTATAAGACAGAGAGAGAGGTGACTGGGGTCCTATAAGACAGAGAGAGGTGACTGGGGTCCTATAAGACAGAGAGAGGTGACTGGGGTCCTATAAGACAGAGAGAGAGGTGACTGGGGTCCTATAAGACAGAGAGAGGTGACTGGGGTCCTATAAGACAGAGAGAGGTGACTGGGGTCCTATAAGACAGAGAGAGAGAGGTGACTGGGGTCCTATAAGACAGAGAGAGAGGTGACTGGGGTCCTATAAGACAGAGAGAGGTGACTGGGGTCCTATAAGACAGAGAGAGAGGTGACTGGGGTCCTATAAGACAGAGAGAGGTGACTGGGGTCCTATAAGACAGTAAATAAGGGAGACAGAGAGAGGTGACTGGGGTCCTATAAGACAGAGAGAGGTGACTGGGGTCCTATAAGACAGAGAGAGGTGACTGGGGTCCTATAAGACAGTAAATAAGGGAGACAGAGAGAGGTGACTGGGGTCCTATAAGACAGAGAGAGAGGTGACTGGGGTCCTATAAGACAGAGAGAGAGGTGACTGGGGTCCTATAAGACAGAGAGAGAGGTGACTGGGGTCCTATAAGACAGTAAATAAGGGAGACAGAGAGAGGTGACTGGGGTCCTATAAGACAGAGAGAGAGGTGACTGGGGTCCTATAAGACAGAGAGAGGTGACTGGGGTCCTATAAGACAGAGAGAGGTGACTGGGGTCCTATAAGACAGAGAGGTGACTGGGGTCCTATAAGACAGAGAGAGAGGTGACTGGGGTCCTATAAGACAGAGAGAGAGGTGACTGGGGTCCTATAAGACAGAGAGAGAGGTGACTGGGGTCCTATAAGACAGAGAGAGAGGTGACTGGGGTCCTATAAGACAGAGAGAGGTGACTGGGGTCCTATAAGACAGAGAGAGGTGACTGGGGTCCTATAAGACAGAGAGAGGTGACTGGGGTCCTATAAGAAAGAGAGAGGTGACTGGGGTCCTATAAGACAGAGAGAGGTGACTGGGGTCCTATAAGACAGAGAGAGAGGTGACTGGGGTCCTATAAGACAGAGAGAGAGGTGACTGGGGTCCTATAAGACAGAGAGAGAGGTGACTGGGGTCCTATAAGACAGAGAGAGGTGACTGGGGTCCTATAAGACAGAGAGAGAGGTGACTGGGGTCCTATAAGACAGAGAGAGGTGACTGGGGTCCTATAAGACAGAGAGAGGTGACTGGGGTCCTATAAGACAGAGAGAGAGGTGACTGGGGTCCTATAAGACAGTCAATAAGGGAGACAGAGAGAGAGGTGACTGGGGTCCTATAAGACAGAGAGAGGTGACTGGGATCCTATAAGACAGAGAGAGGTGACTGGGGTCCTATAAGACAGAGAGAGAGGTGACTGGGGTCCTATAAGACAGAGAGAGGTGACTGGGGTCCTATAAGACAGAGAGAGGTGACTGGGGTCCTATAAGACAGAGAGAGGTGACTGGGGTCCTATAAGACAGAGAGAGAGGTGACTGGGGTCCTATAAGACAGTCAATAAGGGAGACAGAGAGAGAGGTGACTGGGGTCCTATAAGACAGAGAGAGAGGTGACTGGGGTCCTATAAGACAGTCAATAAGGGAGACAGAGAGAGAGGTGACTGGGGTCCTATAAGACAGAGAGAGGTGACTGGGGTCCTATAAGACAGAGAGAGAGGTGACTGGGGTCCTATAAGACAGAGAGAGAGGTGACTGGGGTCCTATAAGACAGAGAGAGAGGTGACTGGGGTCCTATAAGACAGAGAGAGGTGACTGGGGTCCTATAAGACAGAGAGAGGTGACTGGGGTCCTATAAGACAGAGAGAGAGGTGACTGGGGTCCTATAAGACAGAGAGAGGGGTGACTGGGGTCCTATAAGACAGAGAGAGAGGTGACTGGGGTCCTATAAGACAGAGAGAGAGGTGACTGGGGTCCTATAAGACAGAGAGAGAGGTGACTGGGGTCCTATAAGACAGAGAGAGGGGTGACTGGGGTCCTATAAGACAGAGAGAGAGGTGACTGGGGTCCTATAAGACAGAGAGAGGTGACTGGGGTCCTATAAGACAGAGAGAGGTGACTGGGGTCCTATAAGACAGAGAGAGGTGACTGGGGTCCTATAAGACAGAGAGAGGTGACTGGGGTCCTATAAGACAGAGAGAGAGGTGACTGGGGTCCTATAAGACAGAGAGAGAGGTGACTGGGGTCCTATAAGACAGAGAGAGGTGACTGGGGTCCTATAAGACAGAGAGAGAGGTGACTGGGGTCCTATAAGACAGAGAGAGAGGTGACTGGGGTCCTATAAGACAGAGAGAGAGGTGACTGGGGTCCTATAAGACAGAGAGAGAGGTGACTGGGGTCCTATAAGACAGAGAGAGGTGACTGGGGTCCTATAAGACAGAGAGAGGTGACTGGGGTCCTATAAGACAGAGAGAGGTGACTGGGGTCCTATAAGACAGAGAGAGAGGTGACTGGGGTCCTATAAGACAGAGAGAGGTGACTGGGGTCCTATAAGACAGAGAGAGGTGACTGGGGTCCTATAAGACAGAGAGAGGTGACTGGGGTCCTATAAGACAGAGAGAGGTGACTGGGGTCCTATAAGACAGAGAGAGGTGACTGGGGTCCTATAAGACAGAGAGAGGTGACTGGGGTCCTATAAGACAGAGAGAGAGGTGACTGGGGTCCTATAAGACAGAGAGAGGTGACTGGGGTCCTATAAGACAGAGAGAGGTGACTGGGGTCCTATAAGACAGAGAGAGGTGACTGGGGTCCTATAAGACAGAGAGAGAGGTGACTGGGGTCCTATAAGACAGAGAGAGGTGACTGGGGTCCTATAAGACAGAGAGAGAGGTGACTGGGGTCCTATAAGACAGAGAGAGAGGTGACTGGGGTCCTATAAGACAGAGAGAGAGGTGACTGGGGTCCTATAAGACAGAGAGAGGTGACTGGGGTCCTATAAGACAGTAAAGGGAGACAGAGAGAGAGGGGTGATTGGTGGATCAGGTAAAGCTCAGTGATTGGCTAAAAGTTGACCTTTCCCCTCAGGTCGTCTGTCTGTCGGAGGTAGACGCGGTTTCCTGTCTGGTCCGTCACGCTAACGTATCCACCCTCGGCCGGGGGACGCTTCAGGACGTGACACGACGTTGCCGCGGTGACTCTCCGAGGAGACTCCTGGATGGCTGCGAAGCCACTGATGTCCAAGATCACCGGGATTAGCTGGGGTCTACACACACACACACACACACACACACACACACACACACACACACACACACACACACACACACACACACACACACACACACACACTTTGATTTGAGAGTTCCTCATATTGACATTGGGGCCTGAACCCACCTATTGGGACAGATCAACACCAACCATCATACAGGGCCTGAAACCACCTATTGGGACAGATCAATACCAACCATCAGACAGTAACCACCTATTGGGACAGATCATTACCAACCATCAGACAGGGCCTGAAACCACCTATTGGGACAGATCAATACCAACCATCAGACAGTAACCACCTATTGGGACAGATCAATACCAACCATCAGACAGTAACCACCTATTGGGACAGATCAACACCAACCATCAGACAGGGCCTGAAACCACCAATTGGGACAGATCATTACCAACCATCAGACAGAAACCACCTATTGGGACAGATCAACACCAACCATCAGACAGGGCCTGAAACCACCTATTGGGACAGATCAACACCAACCATCAGACAGGGCCTGAAACCACCTATTGGGACAGATCAATACCAACCATCAGACAGTAACCACCTATTGGGACAGATCAATACCAACCATCAGACAGAAACCACCTATTGGGACAGATCAACACCAACCATCAGACAGGGCCTGAAACCACCTATTGGGACAGATCAATACCAACCATCAGACAGTAACCACCTATTGGGACAGATCAATACCAACCATCAGACAGGGCCTGAAACCACCTATTGGGACAGATCAATACCAACCATCAGACAGTAACCACCTATTGGGACAGATCAATACCAACCATTAGACAGGGCCTGAAACCACCTATTGGGACAGATCAATACCAACCATCAGACAGGGCCTGAAACCACCTATTGGGACAGATCAATACCAACCATCAGACAGGGCCTGAAACCACCTATTGGGACAGATCAATACCAACCATCAGACAGTAACCACCTATTGGGACAGATCAATACCAACCATCAGACAGGGCCTGAAACCACCTATTGGGACAGATCAATACCAACCATCAGACAGGGCCTGAAACCACCTATTGGGACAGATCAATACCAACCATCAGACAGTAACCACCTATTGGGACAGATCAATACCAACCATCAGACAGTAACCACCTATTGGGACAGATCAATACCAACCATTAGACAGGGCCTGAAACCACCTATTGGGACAGATCAATACCAACCATCAGACAGGGCCTGAAACCACCTATTGGGACAGATCAATACCAACCATCAGACAGGGCCTGAAACCACCTAGTTGATGTACTAGTGGGTTATTAGAGGGCTGGTCAGCTGGTTCTAGTTGATGTACTAGTGGGTTATTAGAGGGCTGGTCAGCTGGTTCTAGTTGATGTACTAGTGGGTTATTAGAGGGCTGGTCAGCTGGTTCTAGTTGATGTACTAGTGGGTTATTAGAGGGCTGGTTCTAGTTGATGTACTAGTGGGTTATTAGAGGGCTGGTCAGCTGGTTCTAGTTGATGTACTAGTGGGTTATTAGAGGGCTGGTTCTAGTTGATGTACTAGTGGGTTATTAGAGGGCTGGTTCTAGTTGATATACTAGTGGGTTATTAGAGGGCTGGTTCTAGTTGATGTACTAGTGGGTTATTAGAGGGCTGGTTCTAGTTGATGTACTAGTGGGTTATTAGAGGGCTGGTTCTAGTTGATGTACTAGTGGGTTATTAGAGGGCTGGTTCTAGTTGATGTACTAGTGGGTTATTAGAGGGCTGGTTCTAGTTGATGTACTAGTGGGTTATTAGAGGGCTGGTTCTAGTTGATGTACTAGTGGGTTATTAGAGGGCTGGTCAGCTGGTTCTAGTTGATGTACTAGTGGGTTATTAGAGGGCTGGTCAGCTGGTTCTAGTTGATGTACTAGTGGGTCATTAGAGGGCTGGTTCTAGTTGATGTACTAGTGGGTTATTAGAGGGCTGGTTCTAGTTGATGTACTAGTGGGTTATTAGAGGGCTGGTCAGCTGGTTCTAGTTGATGTACTAGTGGGTCATTAGAGGGCTGGTTCTAGTTGATGTACTAGTGGGTTATTAGAGGGCTGGTTCTAGTTGATGTACTAGTGGGTTATTAGAGGGCTGGTCAGCTGGTTCTAGTTGATGTACTAGTGGGTTATTAGAGGGCTGGTCAGCTGGTTCTAGTTGATGTACTAGTGGGTTATTAGAGGGCTGGTTCTAGTTGATGTACTAGTGGGTTATTAGAGGGCTGGTTCTAGTTGATGTACTAGTGGGTTATTAGAGGGCTGGTTCTAGTTGATGTACTAGTGGGTTATTAGAGGGCTGGTTCTAGTTGATGTACTAGTGGGTTATTAGAGGGCTGGTTCTAGTTGATGTACTAGTGGGTTATTAGAGGGCTGGTTCTATTTGATGTACTAGTGGGTTATTAGAGGGCTGGTTCTAGTTGATGTACTAGTGGGTTATTAGAGGGCTGGTCAGCTGGTTCTAGTTGATGTACTAGTGGGTTATTAGAGGGCTGGTTCTAGTTGATGTACTAGTGGGTTATTAGAGGGCTGGTCAGCTGGTTCTAGTTGATGTACTAGTGGGTTATTAGAGGGCTGGTCAGCTGGTTCTAGTTGATGTACTAGTGGGTTATTATAGGGCTGGTTCTAATTGATGTACTAGTGGGTTATTCGAGGGCTGGTTCTAGTTGATGTACTAGTGGGTTATTAGAGGGCTGGTCAGCTGGTTCTAGTTGATGTACTAGTGGGTTATTAGAGGGCTGGTTCTAGTTGATGTACTAGTGGGTTATTAGAGGGCTGGTTCTAGTTGATGTACTAGTGGGTTATTAGAGGGCTGGTTCTAGTTGATGTACTAGTGGGTTATTAGAGGGCTGTTTCTAGTTGATGTACTAGTGGGTTATTAGAGGGCTGGTTCTAGTTGATGTACTAGTGGGTTATTAGAGGGCTGGTTCTAGTTGATGTACTAGTGGGTTATTAGAGGGCTGGTCAGCTGGTTCTAGTGGGTTATTAGAGGGCTGGTCAGCTGGTTCTAGTTGATGTACTAGTGGGTTATTAGAGGGCTGGTTCTAGTTGATGTACTAGTGGGTTATTAGAGGGCTGGTCAGCTGGTTCTAGTTGATGTACTAGTGGGTTATTAGAGGGCTGGTTCTAGTTGATGTACTAGTGGGTTATTAGAGGGCTGGTTCTAGTTGATGTACTAGTGGGTTATTAGAGGGCTGGTCAGCTGGTTCTAGTTGATGTACTAGTGGGTTATTAGAGGGCTGGTTCTAGTTGATGTACTAGTGGATTATTAGAGGGCTGGTTCTAGTTGATGTACTAGTGGGTTATTAGAGGGCTGGTTCTAGTTGATGTACTAGTGGGTTATTAGAGGGCTGGTTCTAGTTGATGTACTAGTGGGTTATTAGAGGGCTGGTTCTAGTTGATGTACTAGTGGGTTATTAGAGGGCTGGTCAGCTGGTTCCAGTTGATGTACTAGAGGGTTATTAGAGGGCTGGTTCTAGTTGATGTACTAGTGGGTTATTAGAGGGCTGGTCAGCTGGTTCTAGTTGATGTACTAGTGGGTTATTAGAGGGCTGGTCAGCTGGTTCTAGTTTATGTACTAGTGGGTTATTAGAGGGCTGGTTCTAGTTGATGTACTAGTGGGTTATTAGAGGGCTGGTCAGCTGGTTCTAGTTGATGTACTAGTGGGTTATTAGAGGGCTGGTTCTAGTTGATGTACTAGTGGGTTATTAGAGGGCTGGTCAGCTGGTCCTAGTTGATGTACTAGTGGGTTATTAGAGGGCTGGTCAGCTGGTTCTAGTTGATGTACTAGTGGGTTATTAGAGGGCTGGTTCTAGTTGATGTACTAGTGGGTTATTAGAGGGCTGGGCAGCTGGTTCTAGTTGATGTACTAGTGGGTTATTAGAGGGCTGGTCAGCTGGTTCTAGTTGATGTACTAGTGGGTTATTAGAGGGCTGGTCAGCTGGTTCTAGTTGATGTACTAGTGGGTTATTAGAGGGCTGGTCAGCTGGTTCTAGTTGATGTACTAGTGGGTTATTAGAGGGCTGGTTCTAGTTGATGTACTAGTGGGTTATTAGAGGGCTGATTCTAGTTGATGTACTAGTGGGTTATTAGAGGGCTGGTTCTAGTTGATGTACTAGTGGGTTATTAGAGGGCTGGTTCTAGTTGATGTACTAGTGGGTTATTAGAGGGCTGGTTCTAGTTGATGTACTAGTGGGTTATTAGAGGGCTGGTTCTAGTTGATGTACTAGTGGGTTATTAGAGGGCTGGTCAGCTGGTTCTAGTTGATGTACTAGTGGGTTATTAGAGGGCTGGTTCTAGTTGATGTACTAGTGGGTCATTAGAGGGCTGGTCAGCTGGTTCTAGTGGGTTATTAGAGGGCTGGTTCTAGTTGATGTACTAGTGGGTTATTAGAGGGCTGGTTCTAGTTGATGTACTAGTGGGTTATTAGAGGGCTGGTTCTAGTTGATGTACTAGTGGGTTATTAGAGGGCTGGTTCTAGTTGATGTACTAGTGGGTTATTAGAGGGCTGGTTCTAGTTGATGTACTAGTGGGTTATTAGAGGGCTGGTTCTAGTTGATGTACTAGTGGGTTATTAGAGGGCTGGTCAGCTGGTTCTAGTTGATGTACTAGTGGGTCATTAGAGGGCTGGTTCTAGTTGATGTACTAGTGGGTTATTAGAGGGCTGGTTCTAGTTGATGTACTAGTGGGTTATTAGAGGGCTGGTCAGCTGGTTCTAGTTGATGTACTAGTGGGTTATTAGAGGGCTGGTCAGCTGGTTCTAGTTGATGTACTAGTGGGTTATTAGAGGGCTGGTCAGCTGGTTCTAGTTGATGTACTAGTGGGTTATTAGAGGGCTGGTTCTAGTTGATGTACTAGTGGGTTATTAGAGGGCTGGTTCTAGTTGATGTACTAGTGGGTTATTAGAGGGCTGGTCAGCTGGTTCTAGTTGATGTACTAGTGGGTTATTAGAGGGCTGGTCAGCTGGTTCTAGTTGATGTACTAGTGGGTTATTAGAGGGCTGGTTCTAGTTGATGTACTAGTGGGTTATTAGAGGGCTGGTCAGCTGGTTCTAGTTGATGTACTAGTGGGTTATTAGAGGGCTGGTTCTAGTTGATGTACTAGTGGGTTATTAGAGGGCTGGTTCTAGTTGATGTACTAGTGGGTTATTAGAGGGCTGGTTCTAGTTGATGTACTAGTGGGTTATTAGAGGGCTGGTCAGCTGGTTCTAGTTGATGTACTAGTGGGTTATTAGAGGGCTGGTTCTAGTTGATGTACTAGTGGGTTATTAGAGGGCTGGTCAGCTGGTTCTAGTTGATGTACTAGTGGGTTATTAGAGGGCTGGTCAGCTGGTTCTAGTTGATGTACTAGTGGGTTATTAGAGGGCTGGTCAGCTGGTTCTAGTTGATGTACTAGTGGGTTATTAGAGGGCTGGTTCTAGTTGATGTACTAGTGGGTTATTAGAGGGCTGGTTCTAGTTGATGTACTAGTGGGTTATTAGAGGGCTGGTCAGCTGGTTCTAGTTGATGTACTAGTGGGTTATTAGAGGGCTGGTTCTAGTTGATGTACTAGTGGGTTATTAGAGGGCTGGTTCTAGTTGATGTACTAGTGGGTTATTAGAGGGCTGGTCAGCTGGTTCTAGTTGATGTACTAGTGGGTCATTAGAGGGCTGGTTCTAGTTGATGTACTAGTGGGTTATTAGAGGGCTGGTTCTAGTTGATGTACTAGTGGGTTATTAGAGGGCTGGTCAGCTGGTTCTAGTTGATGTAATAGTGGGTTATTAGAGGGCTGGTTCTAGTTGATGTACTACTGGGTTATTAGAGGGCTGGTTCTAGTTGATGTACTAGTGGGTTATTAGAGGGCTGGTCAGCTGGTTCTAGTTGATGTACTAGTAGGTTATTATAGGGCTGGTTCTAATTGATGTACTAGTGGGTTATTAGAGGGCTGGTTCTAGTTGATGTACTAGTGGGTTATTAGAGGGCTGGTCAGCTGGTTCTAGTTGATGTACTAGTGGGTTATTAGAGGGCTGGTTCTAGTTGATGTACTAGTGGGTTATTAGAGGGCTGGTTCTAGTTGATGTACTAGTGGGTTATTAGAGGACAGGTTCTAGTTGATGTACTAGTGGGTTATTAGAGGGCTGGTCAGCTGGTTCTAGTTGATGTACTAGTGGGTTATTAGAGGGCTGGTTCTAGTTGATGTACTAGTGGGTTATTAGAGGGCTGGTCAGCTGGTTCTAGTTGATGTACTAGTGGGTTATTAGAGGGCTGGTTCTAGTTGATGTACTAGTGGGTTATTAGAGGGCTGGTTCTAGTTGATATACTAGTGGGTCATTAGAGGGCTGGTTCTAGTTGATGTACTAGTGGGTTATTATTAGAGGGCTGGTCAGCTGGTTCTAGTTGATGTACTAGTGGGTTATTAGAGGGCTGGTTCTAGTTGATGTACTAGTGAGTTATTAGAGGGCTGGTTCTAGTTGATGTACTAGTGGGTTATTAGAGGGCTGGTTCTAGTTGATGTACTAGTGGGTTATTAGAGGGCTGGTTCTAGTTGATGTACTAGTGGGTTATTAGAGGACAGGTTCTAGTTGATGTACTAGTGGGTTATTAGAGGGCTGGTCAGCTGGTTCTAGTTGATGTACTAGTGGGTTATTAGAGGGCTGGTTCTAGTTGATGTACTAGTGGGTTATTAGAGGGCTGGTTCTAGTTGATGTACTAGTGGGTTATTAGAGGACAGGTTCTAGTTGATGTACTAGTGGGTTATTAGAGGGCTGGTCAGCTGGTTCTAGTTGATGTTCTAGTGGGTTATTAGAGGGCTGGTCAGCTGGTTCTAGTTGATGTTCTAGCGCTCCTCCGCTCCCTCCACTGGCTTCCAGTTGAAGCTCGCATCCGCTACAAGACCATGGTGCTTGCCTACGGAGCTGTGAGGGGAACGGCACCTCAGTACCTCCAGGCTCTGATCAGGCCCTACACCCAAACAAGGGCACTGCGTTCATCCACCTCTGGCCTGCTCGCCTCCCTACCACTGAGGAAGTACAGTTCCCGCTCAGCCCAGTCAAAACTGTTCGCTGCTCTGGCCCCCAATGGTGGAACAAACTCCCTCACGACGCCAGGACAGCGGAGTCAATCACCACCTTCCGGAGACACCTGAAACCCCACCTCTTTAAGGAATACCTAGGATAGGATAAGGTAATCCCTCTCACCCCCCCTCCCCCTGAAAAGATTTAGATGCACTACTGTTCCACTGGAGGTCATAAGGTGAATGCACCAATTTGTAAGTCGCTCTGGATAAGAGCGTCTGCTAAATGACTTAAATGTTAAATGATGTAAATGGTTATTAGAGGGCTGGTTCTAGTTGATGTACTAGTGGGTTATTAGAGGGCTGGTTCTAGTTGATGTACTAGTGGGTTATTAGAGGGCTGGTTCTAGTTGATGTACTAGTGGGTTATTAGAGGGCTGGTCAGCTGGTTCTAGTTGATGTACTAGTGGGTTATTAGAGGGCTGGTCAGCTGGTTCTAGTTGATGTACTAGTGGGTTATTAGAGGGCTGGTCAGCTGGTTCTAGTTGATGTATTAGTGGGTTATTAGAGGGCTGGTCAGCTGGTTCTAGTTGATGTACTAGTGGGTTATTAGAGGGCTGGTTCTAGTTGATGTACTAGTGGGTTATTAGAGGGCTGGTTCTAGTTGATGTACTAGTGGGTTATTAGAGGGCTGGTCAGCTGGTTCTAGTTGATGTACTAGTGGGTTATTAGAGGGCTGGTCAGCTGGTTCTAGTTGATGTACTAGTGGGTTATTAGAGGGCTGGTCAGCTGGTTCTAGTTGATGTACTAGTGGGTTATTAGAGGGCTGGTCAGCTGGTTCTAGTTGATGTACTAGTGGGTCATTAGAGGGCTGGTTCTAGTTGATGTACTAGTGGGTTATTAGAGGGCTGGTCAGCTGGTTCTAGTTGATGTACTAGTGGGTCATTAGAGGGCTGGTTCTAGTTGATGTACTAGTGGGTTATTAGAGGGCTGGTTCTAGTTGATGTACTAGTGGGTTATTAGAGGGCTGGTCAGCTGGTTCTAGTTGATGTACTAGTGGGTTATTAGAGGGCTGGTTCTAGTTGATGTACTAGTGGGTTATTAGAGGGCTGGTTCTAGTTGATGTACTAGTGGGTTATTAGAGGGCTGGTCAGCTGGTTCTAGTGGGTTATTAGAGGGCTGGTCAGCTGGTTCTAGTTGATGTACTAGTGGGTTATTAGAGGGCTGGTTCTAGTTGATGTACTAGTGGGTTATTAGAGGGCTGGTTCTAGTTGATGTACTAGTGGGTTATTAGAGGGCTGGTTCTAGTTGATGTACTAGTGGGTTATTAGAGGGCTGGTTCTAGTTGATGTACTAGTGGGTTATTAGAGGGCTGGTTCTAGTTGATGTACTAGTGGGTTATTAGAGGGCTGGTTCTAGTTGATGTACTAGTGGGTTATTAGAGGGCTGGTTCTAGTTGATGTACTAGTGGGTTATTAGAGGGCTGGTCAGCTGGTTCTAGTTGATGTACTAGTGGGTTATTAGAGGGCTGGTTCTAGTTGATGTACTAGTGGGTTATTAGAGGGCTGGTTCTAGTTGATGTACTAGTGGGTTATTAGAGGGCTGGTCAGCTGGTTCTAGTTGATGTTCTAGTGGGTTATTAGAGGGCTGGTCAGCTGGTTCTAGTTGATGTTCTAGCGCTCCTCCGCTCCCCTCCACTGGCTTCCAGTTTATCCGCTACAAGACCATGGTGCTTGCCTACGGAGCTGTGAGGGGAACGGCACCTCAGTACCTCCAGGCTCTGATCAGGCCCTACACCCAAACAAGGGCACTGCGTTCATCCACCTCTGGCCTGCTCGCCTCCCTACCACTGAGGAAGTACAGTTCCCGCTCAGCCCAGTCAAAACTGTTCGCTGCTCTGGCCCCCCAATGGTGGAACAAACTCCCTCACGACGCCAGGACAGCGGAGTCAATCACCACCTTCCGGAGACACCTGAAACCCCACCTCTTTAAGGAATACCTAGGATAGGATAAGGTAATCCCTGGTTCCCCCTCCCCTGAAAAGATTTAGATGCACTACTGTTCCACTGGAGGTCATAAGGTGAATGCATTATTTGTAAGGCTCTGGATAAGAGCGTCTGCTAAATGACTTAAATGTTAAATGATGTAAATGGTTATTAGAGGGCTGGTTCTAGTTGATGTACTAGTGGGTTATTAGAGGGCTGGTTCTAGTTGATGTACTAGTGGGTTATTAGAGGGCTGGTTCTAGTTGATGTACTAGTGGGTTATTAGAGGGCTGGTCAGCTGGTTCTAGTTGATGTACTAGTGGGTTATTAGAGGGCTGGTCAGCTGGTTCTAGTTGATGTACTAGTGGGTTATTAGAGGGCTGGTCAGCTGGTTCTAGTTGATGTATTAGTGGGTTATTAGAGGGCTGGTCAGCTGGTTCTAGTTGATGTACTAGTGGGTTATTAGAGGGCTGGTTCTAGTTGATGTACTAGTGGGTTATTAGAGGGCTGGTTCTAGTTGATGTACTAGTGGGTTATTAGAGGGCTGGTCAGCTGGTTCTAGTTGATGTACTAGTGGGTTATTAGAGGGCTGGTCAGCTGGTTCTAGTTGATGTACTAGTGGGTTATTAGAGGGCTGGTCAGCTGGTTCTAGTTGATGTACTAGTGGGTTATTAGAGGGCTGGTCAGCTGGTTCTAGTTGATGTACTAGTGGGTCATTAGAGGGCTGGTTCTAGTTGATGTACTAGTGGGTTATTAGAGGGCTGGTCAGCTGGTTCTAGTTGATGTACTAGTGGGTCATTAGAGGGCTGGTTCTAGTTGATGTACTAGTGGGTTATTAGAGGGCTGGTTCTAGTTGATGTACTAGTGGGTTATTAGAGGGCTGGTTCTAGTTGATGTTCTAGTGGGTTATTGATGTACTAGTGGGTTATTAGAGGGCTGGTTCTAGTTGATGTACTAGTGGGTTATTAGAGGGCTGGTTCTAGTTGATGTTCTAGTGGGTTATTAGAGGGCTGGTCAGCTGGTTCTAGTGGGTTATTAGAGGGCTGGTCAGCTGGTTCTAGTTGATGTACTAGTGGGTTATTAGAGGGCTGGTTCTAGTTGATGTACTAGTGGGTTATTAGAGGGGGCTGGTTCTAGTTGATGTACTAGTGGGTTATTAGAGGGCTGGTTCTAGTTGATGTACTAGTGGGTTATTAGAGGGCTGGTTCTAGTTGATGTACTAGTGGGTTATTAGAGGGCTGGTTCTAGTTGATGTACTAGTGGGTTATTAGAGGGCTGGTTCTAGTTGATGTACTAGTGGGTTATTAGAGGGCTGGTTCTAGTTGATGTACTAGTGGGTTATTAGAGGGCTGGTCAGCTGGTTCTAGTTGATGTACTAGTGGGTTATTAGAGGGCTGGTTCTAGTTGATGTACTAGTGGGTTATTAGAGGGCTGGAGGGCTGGTTCTAGTTGATGTACTAGTGGGTTATTAGAGGGCTGGTTCTAGTTGATGTACTAGTGGGTTATTAGAGGACAGGTTCTAGTTGATGTACTAGTGGGTTATTAGAGGGCTGGTTCTAGTTGATGTACTAGTGGGTTATTAGAGGGCTGGTTCTAGTTGATGTACTAGTGGGTTATTAGAGGGCTGGTCAGCTGGTTCTAGTTGATGTACTAGTGGGTTATTAGAGGGCTGGTTCTAGTTGATGTACTAGTGGGTTATTAGAGGGCTGGTCAGCTGGTTCTAGTTGATGTACTAGTGGGTTATTAGAGGGCTGGTTCTAGTTGATGTACTAGTGGGTTATTAGAGGGCTGGTTCTAGTTGATGTACTAGTGGGTTATTAGAGGGCTGGTTCTAGTTGATGTACTAGTGGGTTATTAGAGTGCTGGTCAGCTGGTTCTAGTTGATGTACTAGTGGGTTATTAGAGGGCTGGGTTGATTCTAGTTGATGTACTAGTGGGTTATTAGAGGGCTGGTCAGCTGGTTCTAGTTGATGTACTAGTGGGTTATTAGAGGGCTGGTTCTAGTTGATGTACTAGTGGGTTATTAGAGGGCTGGTTCTAGTTGATGTACTAGTGGGTTATTAGAGGGCTGGTTCTAGTTGATGTACTAGTGGGTTATTAGAGGGCTGGTTCTAGTTGATGTACTAGTGGGTTATTAGAGGGCTGGTTCTAGTTGATGTACTGGGTTATTAGAGGGCTGGTTCTAGTTGATGTACTAGTGGGTTATTAGAGGGCTGGTTCTAGTTGATGTACTAGTGGGTTATTAGAGGGCTGGTTCTAGTTGATGTACTAGTGGGTTATTAGAGGGCTGGTCAGCTGGTTCTAGTGGGTTATTAGAGGGCTGGTTCTAGTTGATGTACTAGTGGGTTATTAGAGGGCTGGTCAGCTGGTTCTAGTTGATATACTAGTGGGTTATTAGATGGCTGGTCAGCTGGTTCTAGTTGATGTACTAGTGGGTTATTAGAGGGCTGGTTCTAGTTGATGTACTAGTGGGTTATTAGAGGGCTGGTTCTAGTTGATGTACTAGTGGGTTATTAGAGGGCTGGTTCTAGTTGATGTACTAGTGGGTTATTAGAGGGCTGGTTCTAGTTGATGTACTAGTGGGTTATTAGAGGGCTGGTCAGCTGGTTCTAGTTGATATACTAGTGGGTTATTAGAGGGCTGGTTCTAGTTGATGTACTAGTGGGTTATTAGAGGGCTGGTTCTAGTTGATGTACTAGTGGGTTATTAGAGGGCTGGTTCTAGTTGATGTACTAGTGGGTTATTAGAGGGCTGGTTCTAGTTGATGTACTAGTGGGTTATTAGAGGGCTGGTCAGCTGGTTCTAGTTGATGTACTAGTGGGTTATTAGAGGGCTGGTTCTAGTTGATGTACTAGTGGGTTATTAGAGGGCTGGTTCTAGTTGATGTACTAGTGGGTTATTAGAGGGCTGGTCAGCTGGTTCTAGTTGATGTACTAGTGGGTTATTAGAGGGCTGGTTCTAGTTGATGTACTAGTGGGTTATTAGAGGGCTGGTTCTAGTTGATGTACTAGTGGGTTATTAGAGGGCTGGTCAGCTGGTTCTAGTTGATGTACTAGTGGGTCATTAGAGGGCTGGGGTTATTACTAGTGGGTTATTAGAGGGCTGGTCAGCTGGTTCTAGTTGATGTACTAGTGGGTTATTAGAGGGCTGGTCAGCTGGTTCTAGTTGATGTACTAGTGGGTTATTAGAGGGCTGGTTCTAGTTGATGTACTAGTGGGTTATTAGAGGGCTGGTTCTAGTTGATGTACTAGTGGGTTATTAGAGGGCTGGTTCTAGTTGATGTACTAGTGGGTTATTAGAGGGCTGGTCAGCTGGTTCTAGTTGATGTACTAGTTGGTTATTAGAGGGCTCAGCTGGTTCTAGTTGATGTACTAGTGGGTTATTAGAGGGCTGGTTCTAGTTGATGTACTGATGTACTAGTGGGTTATTAGAGGGCTGGTTCTAGTTGATGTACTAGTGGGTTATTAGTGATGGTTATTAGAGGGCTGGTTCTAGTTGATGTACTAGTGGGTTATTAGAGGGCTGGTTCTGGTTAGTTGATAGTGGGTTATTAGAGGGCTGGTTCTAGTTGATGTACTAGTGGGTTATTAGAGGGCTGGTTCTAGTTGATGTACTAGTGGGTTATTAGAGGGCTGGTTCTAGTTGATGTACTAGTGGGTTATTAGAGGGCTGGTTCTAGTTGATGTACTAGTGGGTTATTAGAGGGCTGGTCAGCTGGTTCTAGTTAGATGTTCTAGTTGATGTACTAGTGGGTTATTAGAGGGCTGGTCAGCTGGTTCTAGTTGATATACTAGTGGGTTATTAGATGGCTGGTCAGCTGGTTCTAGTTGATGTACTAGTGGGTTATTAGAGGGCTGGTTCTAGTTGATGTACTAGTGGGTTATTAGAGGGCTGGTTCTAGTTGATGTACTAGTGGGTTATTAGAGGGCTGGTTCTAGTTGATGTACTAGTGGGTTATTAGAGGGCTGGTTCTAGTTGATGTACTAGTGGGTTATTAGAGGGCTGGTCAGCTGGTTCTAGTTGATATACTAGTGGGTTATTAGAGGGCTGGTTCTAGTTGATGTACTAGTGGGTTATTAGAGGGCTGGTTCTAGTTGATGTACTAGTGGGTTATTAGAGGGCTGGTTCTAGTTGATGTACTAGTGGGTTATTAGAGGGCTGGTTCTAGTTGATGTACTAGTGGGTTATTAGAGGGCTGGTCAGCTGGTTCTAGTTGATGTACTAGTGGGTTATTAGAGGGCTGGTTCTAGTTGATGTACTAGTGGGTTATTAGAGGGCTGGTTCTAGTTGATGTACTAGTGGGTTATTAGAGGGCTGGTTCTAGTTGATGTACTAGTGGGTTATTAGAGGGCTGGTCAGCTGGTTCTAGTTGATGTACTAGTGGGTTATTAGAGGGCTGGTCAGCTGGTTCTAGTTGATGTACTAGTGGGTTATTAGAGGGCTGGTCAGCTGGTTCTAGTTGATGTACTAGTGGGTTATTAGAGGGCTGGTTCTAGTTGATGTACTAGTGGGTTATTAGAGGGCTGGTCAGCTGGTTCTAGTTGATGTACTAGTGGGTTATTAGAGGGCTGGTCAGCTGGTTCCAGTATGACCTTTGATCCTACCTGCTGCTCGGGGTTCGATGAAACTCCTCTGGAGACGACGGGGGGGTGATGTCATCAACCTGAGACACCTCAAACAGCTTCTTGGCCACATCCTGCCTCAGACGCTTAGCCTTGGGAGCTACACACGGATACAAATACATCAACGACAAAGAGTCACCACAGTACTCTCTCTCACGTCATCACACTAACGGCAGAGAAGAAGGGAAGAGCTACTCACTGATTGGCTCGTCCGCCAGCAGGTGTTCTATGTCCTCTCCGTCACACGCCACAGACGGGCCTTCCAATTGGCCGAGGCTCCGTTCTGACGATGCCTGTGATTGGCTCCTGAGTGGCTGGTCACCAGCGGTGATGGCTTCCTGGAACGACTGAGGCTTCTGCTTCCGGAACTCTGACCGCTTAGTGGAAGGAGCTGGATTAACTGACCACACAGAGAGACACACATCAGAATACACACACATCATAATACACACACAGAGAGAGAGAGACATCAGACTACTAGGTAGGTAGCCGACAGTATTTTTCAGTGACAACACTTTTGTGGCGTCCTCAAATTACACACACAGAATACACACACATCAAATTACACACAGAGAGACACACACACACACACATAATACACACACATCAAATTACACACAGAGAGACACACACACACACACACAGAATACACACACATCAAATTACACACAGGTGTTAGGAGATGCAGATAGATAAGTAGCAGAGGTGGTCACCTCCGTTTCCTGTGAACAAGACCTGTAACATGGCCGAGGGGGAACCCTAACCAAGACCTGTAACATGGGAACCCTAACCAAGACCTGTAACATGGGAACCCTAACCAAGACCTGTAACATGGGAACCCTAACCAAGACCTGTAACATGGAGACATGGGAACCCTAACCAAGACCTGTAACATGGAGACATGGGAACCCTAACCAAGACCTGTAACATGGGAACCCTAACCAAGACCTGTAACATGGAGACATGGGAACCCTAACCAAGACCTGTAACATGGAGACATGGGAACCCTAACCAAGACCTGTAACATGGCCGAGGGGGAACCCTAACCAAGACCTGTAACATGGAGACATGGGAACCCTAACCAAGACCTGTAACATGGGAACCCTAACCAAGACCTGTAACATGGAGACATGGGAACCCTAACCAAGACCTGTAACATGGGAACCCTAACCAAGAGCTGTAACATGGGAACCCTAACCAAGACCTGTAACATGGAGACATGGGAACCCTAACCAAGACCTGTAACATGGAGACATGGGAACCCTAACCAAGACCTGTAACATGGAGACATGGGAACCCTAACCAAGACCTGTAACATGGGAACCCTAACCAAGACCTGTAACATGGAGACATGGGAACCCTAACCAAGACCTGTAACATGGAGACATGGGAACCCTAACCAAGACCTGTAACATGGGAACCCTAACCAAGACCTGTAACATGGAGACATGGGAACCCTAACCAAGACCTGTAACATGGGAACCCTAACCAAGACCTGTAACATGGAGACATGGGAACCCTAACCAAGACCTGTAACATGGGAACCCTAACCAAGACCTGTAACATGGGAACCCTAACCAAGACCTGTAACATGGAGACATAGGAACCCTAACCAAGACCTGTAACATGGGAACCCTAACCAAGACCTGTAACATGGAGACATGGGAACCCTAACCAAGACCTGTAACATGGAGACATGGGAACCCTAACCAAGACCTGTAACATGGGAACCCTAACCAAGACCTGTAACATGGAGACATGGGAACCCTAACCAAGACCTGTAACATGGGAACCCTAACCAAGAGCTGTAACATGGAGACATGGGAACCCTAACCAAGACCTGTAACATGGAGACATGGGAACCCTAACCAAGACCTGTAACATGGAGACATGGGAACCCTAACCAAGACCTGTAACATGGGAACCCTAACCAAGACCTGTAACATGGGAACCATAACCAAGACCTGTAACATGGGAACCCTAACCAAGACCTGTAACATGGGAACCCTAACCAAGACCTGTAACATGGAGACATGGGAACCCTAACCAAGACCTGTAACATGGAGACATGGGAACCCTAACCAAGACCTGTAACATGGGAACCCTAACCAAGACCTGTAACATGGGAACCCTAACCAAGACCTGTAACATGGAGACATGGGAACCCTAACCAAGACCTGTAACATGGAGACATGGGAACCCTAACCAAGACCTGTAACATGGAGACATGGGAACCCTAACCAAGACCTGTAACATGGAGACATGGGAACCCTAACCAAGACCTGTAACATGGAGACATGGGAACCCTAACCAAGACCTGTAACATGGAGACATGGGAACCCTGACCAAGACCTGTAACATGGAGACATGGGAACCCTAACCAAGACCTGTAACATGGAGACATGGGAACCCTAACCAAGACCTGTAACATGGAGACATGGGAACCCTAACCAAGACCTGTAACATGGGAACCCTAACCAAGACCTTTAACACGGAGACATGGGAACCCTAACCAAGACCTGTAACATGGAGACATGGGAACCCTAACCAAGACCTGTAACATGGAGACATGGGAACCCTAACCAAGACCTGTAACATGGAGACATGGGAACCCTAACCAAGACCTGTAACATGGAGACATGGGAACCCTAACCAAGACCTGTAACATGGGAACCCTAACCAAGACCTGTAACATGGGAACCCTAACCAAGACCTGTAACATGGAGACATGGGAACCCTAACCAAGACCTGTAACATGGAGACATGGGAACCCTAACCAAGACCTGTAACATGGAGACATGGGAACCCTAACCAAGACCTGTAACATGGAGACATGGGAACCCTAACCAAGACCTGTAACATGGGAACCCTAACCAAGACCTGTAACATGGAGACATGGGAACCCTAACCAAGACCTGTAACATGGGAACCCTAACCAAGACCTGTAACATGGGAACCCTAACCAAGACCTGTAACATGGAGACATGGGAACCCTAACCAAGACCTGTAACATGGGAACCCTAACCAAGACCTGTAACATGGGAACCCTAACCAAGACCTGTAACATGGAGACATGGGAACCCTAACCAAGACCTGTAACATGGGAACCCTAACCAAGACCTGTAACATGGGAACCCTAACCAAGACCTGTAACATGGAGACATGGGAACCCTAACCAAGACCTGTAACATGGAGACATGGGAACCCTAACCAAGACCTGTAACATGGGAACCCTAACCAAGACCTGTAACATGGGAACCCTAACCAAGACCTGTAACATGGGAACCCTAACCAAGACCTGTAACATGGAGACATGGGAACCCTAACCAAGACCTGTAACATGGGAACCCTAACCAAGACCTGTAACATGGGAACCCTAACCAAGACCTGTAACATGGAGACATGGGAACCCTAACCAAGACCTGTAACATGGAGACATGGGAACCCTAACCAAGACCTGTAACATGGAGACATGGGAACCCTAACCAAGACCTGTAACATGGAGACATGGGAACCCTAACCAAGACCTGTAACATGGAGACATGGGAACCCTAACCAAGACCTGTAACATGGAGACATGGGAACCCTAACCAAGACCTGTAACATGGGAACCCTAACCAAGACCTGTAACATGGGAACCCTAACCAAGACCTGTAACATGGAGACATGGGAACCCTAACCAAGACCTGTAACATGGGAACCCTAACCAAGACCTGTAACATGGGAACCCTAACCAAGACCTGTAACATGGAGACATGGGAACCCTAACCAAGACCTGTAACATGGGAACCCTAACCAAGACCTGTAACATGGGAACCCTAACCAAGACCTGTAACATGGAGACATGGGAACCCTAACCAAGACCTGTAACATGGAGACATGGGAACCCTAACCAAGACCTGTAACATGGGAACCCTAACCAAGACCTGTAACATGGGGAACCCTAACCAAGACCTGTAACATGGAGACATGGGAACCCTAACCAAGACTGTAACATGGGTAACATGGGAACCCTAACCAAGACCTGTAACATGGAGACAACCCTAACCAAGACCTGTAACATGGAGACATGGGAACCCTAACCAAGACCTGTAACATGGAGACATGGGAACCCTAACCAAGACCTGTAACATGGAGACATGGGAACCCTAACCAAGACCTGTAACATGGAGACATGGGAACCCTAACCAAGACCTGTAACATGGGAACCCTAACCAAGACCTGTAACATGGAGACATGGGAACCCTAACCAAGACCTGTAACATGGGAACCCTAACCAAGACCTGTAACATGGGAACCCTAACCAAGACCTGTAACATGGAGACATGGGAACCCTAACCAAGACCTGTAACATGGGAACCCTAACCAAGACCTGTAACATGGAGACATGGGAACCCTAACCAAGACCTGTAACATGGAGACATGGGAACCCTAACCAAGACCTGTAACATAACAAGATGGGAACCCTAACCAAGACCTGTAACATGGGAACCCTAACCAAGACCTGTAACATGGAGACATGGGAACCCTAACCAAGACCTGTAACATGGAGACATGGGAACCCTAACCAAGACCTGTAACATGGGAACCCTAACCAAGACCTGTAACATGGGAACCCTAACCAAGACCTGTAACATGGAGACATGGGAACCCTAACCAAGACCTGTAACATAACATGGGAACCCTAACCAAGACCTGTAACATGGGAACCCTAACCAAGACCTGTAACATGGAGACATGGGAACCCTAACCAAGACCTGTAACATGGAGACATGGGAACCCTAACCAAGACCTGTAACATGGAGGGAACCCTAACCAAGACCTGTAACATGGGAACCCTAACCAAGACCTGTAACATGGAGACATGGGAACCCTAACCAAGACCTGTAACATGGAGACATGGGAACCCTAACCAAGACCTGTAACATGGAGACACCCTAACCAAGACCTGTAACATGGAGACATGGGAACCCTAACCAAGACCTGTAACATGGAGACATGGGAACCCTAACCAAGACCTGTAACATGGGAACCCTAACCAAGACCTGTAACATGGGAACCCTAACCAAGACCTGTAACATGGAGACATAGGAACCCTAACCAAGACCTGTAACATGGGAACCCTAACCAAGACCTGTAACATGGAGACATGGGAACCCTAACCAAGACCTGTAACATGGAGACATGGGAACCCTAACCAAGACCTGTAACATGGGAACCCTAACCAAGACCTGTAACATGGAGACATGGGAACCCTAACCAAGACCTGTAACATGGGAACCCTAACCAAGAGCTGTAACATGGAGACATGGGAACCCTAACCAAGACCTGTAACATGGAGACATGGGAACCCTAACCAAGACCTGTAACATGGAGACATGGGAACCCTAACCAAGACCTGTAACATGGGAACCCTAACCAAGACCTGTAACATGGGAACCATAACCAAGACCTGTAACATGGGAACCCTAACCAAGACCTGTAACATGGGAACCCTAACCAAGACCTGTAACATGGAGACATGGGAACCCTAACCAAGACCTGTAACATGGAGACATGGGAACCCTAACCAAGACCTGTAACATGGGAACCCTAACCAAGACCTGTAACATGGGAACCCTAACCAAGACCTGTAACATGGAGACATGGGAACCCTAACCAAGACCTGTAACATGGAGACATGGGAACCCTAACCAAGACCTGTAACATGGAGACATGGGAACCCTAACCAAGACCTGTAACATGGAGACATGGGAACCCTAACCAAGACCTGTAACATGGAGACATGGGAACCCTAACCAAGACCTGTAACATGGAGACATGGGAACCCCTGACCAAGACCTGTAACATGGAGACATGGGAACCCTAACCAAGACCTGTAACATGGAGACATGGGAACCCTAACCAAGACCTGTAACATGGAGACATGGGAACCCTAACCAAGACCTGTAACATGGGAACCCTAACCAAGACCTTTAACATGGAGACATGGGAACCCTAACCAAGACCTGTAACATGGAGACATGGGAACCCTAACCAAGACCTGTAACATGGAGACATGGGAACCCTAACCAAGACCTGTAACATGGAGACATGGGAACCCTAACCAAGACCTGTAACATGGAGACATGGGAACCCTAACCAAGACCTGTAACATGGGAACCCTAACCAAGACCTGTAACATGGGAACCCTAACCAAGACCTGTAACATGGAGACATGGGAACCCTAACCAAGACCTGTAACATGGAGACATGGGAACCCTAACCAAGACCTGTAACATGGAGACATGGGAACCCTAACCAAGACCTGTAACATGGGAACCCTAACCAAGACCTGTAACATGGAGACATGGGAACCCTAACCAAGACCTGTAACATGGGAACCCTAACCAAGACCTGTAACATGGGAACCCTAACCAAGACCTGTAACATGGAGACATGGGAACCCTAACCAAGACCTGTAACATGGGAACCCTAACCAAGACCTGTAACATGGGAACCCTAACCAAGACCTGTAACATGGAGACATGGGAACCCTAACCAAGACCTGTAACATGGGAACCCTAACCAAGACCTGTAACATGGAGGGAACCCTAACCAAGACCTGTAACATGGAGACATGGGAACCCTAACCAAGACCTGTAACATGGAGACATGGGAACCCTAACCAAGACCTGTAACATGGGAACCCTAACCAAGACCTGTAACATGGGAACCCTAACCAAGACCTGTAACATGGAGACATGGGAACCCTAACCAAGACCTGTAACATGGAGACATGGGAACCCTAACCAAGACCTGTAACATGGGAACCCTAACCAAGACCTGTAACATGGAGACATGGGAACCCTAACCAAGACCTGTAACATGGAGACATGGGAACCCTAACCAAGACCTGTAACATGGGAACCCTAACCAAGACCTGTAACATGGGAACCCTAACCAAGACCTGTAACATGGAGACATAGGAACCCTAACCAAGACCTGTAACATGGGAACCCTAACCAAGACCTGTAACATGGAGACATGGGAACCCTAACCAAGACCTGTAACATGGAGACATGGGAACCCTAACCAAGACCTGAACATGGGAACCCTAACCAAGACCTGTAACATGGAGACATGGGAACCCTAACCAAGACCTGTAACATGGGAACCCTAACCAAGAGCTGTAACATGGAGACATGGGAACCCTAACCAAGACCTGTAACATGGAGACATGGGAACCCTAACCAAGACCTGTAACATGGAGACATGGGAACCCTAACCAAGACCTGTAACATGGGAACCCTAACCAAGACCTGTAACATGGAACCCTAACCAAGACCTGTAACATGGGAACCCTAACCAAGACCTGTAACATGGGAACCCTAACCAAGACCTGTAACATGGAGACATGGGAACCCTAACCAAGACCTGTAACATGGAGACATGGGAACCCTAACCAAGACCTGTAACATGGGAACCCTAACCAAGACCTGTAACATGGGAACCCTAACCAAGACCTGTAACATGGAGACATGGGAACCCTAACCAAGACCTGTAACATGGGAACCCTAACCAAGATAACATGGAGACATGGGAACCCTAACCAAGACCTGTAACATGGAGACATGGGAACCCTAACCAAGACCTGTAACATGGAGACATGGGAACCCTAACCAAGACCTGAACCCTAACAAGACCTGTAACATGGGAACCCTAACCAAGACCTGTAACATGGAGACATGGGAACCCTAACCAAGACCTGTAACATGGAGACATGGGAACCCTAACCAAGACCTGTAACATGGAGACATGGGAACCCTAACCAAGACCTGTAACATGGAGACATGGGAACCCTAACCAAGACCTGTAACATGGAGACATGGGAACCCTAACCAAGACCTGTAACATGGGAACCCTAACCAAGACCTGTAACATGGAGACATGGGAACCCTAACCAAGACCTGTAACATGGAGACATGGGAACCCTAACCAAGACCTGTAACATGGAGACATGGGAACCCTAACCAAGACCTGTAACATGGAGACATGGGAACCCTAACCAAGACCTGTAACATGGAGACATGGGAACCCTAACCAAGACCTGTAACATGGGAACCCTAACCAAGACCTGTAACATGGAGACATGGGAACCCTAACCAAGACCTGTAACATGGGAACCCTAACCAAGACCTGTAACATGGGAACCCTAACCAAGACCTGTAACATGGAGACATGGGAACCCTAACCAAGACCTGTAACATGGAGACATGGGAACCCTAACCAAGACCTGTAACATGGAACATGGGAACATAACCAAGACCTGTAACATGGGAACCCTAACCAAGACCTGTAACATGGAGACATGGGAACCCTAACCAAGACCTGTAACATGGAGACATGGGAACCCTAACCAAGACCTGTAACATGGAGACATGGGAACCCTAACCAAGACCTGTAACATGGAACCAAGATGGGAACCCTAACCAAGACCTGTAACATGGAGACATGGGAACCCTAACCAAGACCTGTAACATGGAGACATGGGAACCCTAACCAAGACCTGTAACATGGAGACATGGGAACCCTAACCAAGACCTGTAACATGGAGACATGGGAACCCTAACCAAGACCTGTAACATGGAGACATGGGAACCCTAACCAAGACCAAGACCCAAGTAACATGGAGACATGGGAACCCTAACCAAGACCTGTAACATGGAGACATGGGAACCCTAACCAAGACCTGTAACATGGAGACATGGGAACCCTAACCAAGACCTGTAACATGGGAACCCTAACCAAGACCTGTAACATGGGAACCCCTAGACCTGTAAAGACCTGTAACATGGAGACATGGGAACCCTAACCAAGACCTGTAACATGGACCCTAACCAAGTAACATGGAGACAACATGGGAACCCTAACCAAGACCTGGAACCCTAACCAAGACCTGTAACATGGAACATGGGAACCCTAACCAAGACCTGTAACATGGGAACCCTAACCAAGACCTGTAACCAAGACCTGTAACATGGAGATGGGAACCCTAACCAAGACCTGTAACATGGAGACATGGGAACCCTAACCAAGACCTGTAACATGGGAACCCTAACCAAGACCTGTAACATGGGAACCCTAACCAAGACCTGTAACATGGAGACATGGGAACCCATGGAACCAAGACCTGTAACATGGGAACCCTAACCAAGACCTGTAACATGGGAACCCTAACCAAGACCTGTAACATGGAGACATGGGAACCCTAACCAAGACCTGTAACATGGGAACCCTAACCAAGGGAACCCTAACCAAGACCTGTAACATGGGAACCCTAACCAAGACCTGTAACATGGAACATGGGAACCCTAACCAAGACCTGTAACATGGAGACATGGGAACCCTAACCAAGACCTGTAACATGGGAACCCTAACCAAGACCTGTAACATGGGAACCCTAACCAAGACCTGTAACATGGGAACCCTAACCAAGACCTGTAACATGGAGACATGGGAACCCTAACCAAGACCTGTAACATGGGAACCCTAACCAAGACCTGTAACATGGGAACCCTAACCAAGACCTGTAACATGGAGACATGGGAACCCTAACCAAGACCTGTAACATGGGAACCCTAACCAAGACCTGTAACATGGAGACATGGGAACCCTAACCAAGACCTGTAACATGGAGACATGGGAACCCTAACCAAGACCTGTAACATGGAGACATGGGAACCCTAACCAAGACCTGTAACATGGAGACATGGGAACCCTAACCAAGACCTGTAACATGGAGACATGGGAACCCTAACCAAGACCTGTAACATGGGAACCCTAACCAAGACCTGTAACATGGGGAACCCTAACCAAGACCTGTAACATGGAGACCTGGGAACCAAGACCTAACCAAGACCTGTAACATGGAGACATGGGAACCCTAACCAAGACCTGTAACATGGGAACCCTAACCAAGACCTGTAACATGGGAACCCTAACCAAGACCTGTAACATGGAGACATGGGAACCCTAACCAAGACCTGTAACATGGGAACCCTAACCAAGACCTGTAACATGGGAACCCTAACCAAGACCTGTAACATGGAGACATGGGAACCCTAACCAAGACCTGTAACATGGAGACATGGGAACCCTAACCAAGACCTGTAACATGGGAACCCTAACCAAGACCTGTAACATGGGAACCCTAACCAAGACCTGTAACATGGAGACATGGGAACCCTAACCAAGACCTGTAACATGGAGACATGGGAACCCTAACCAAGACCTGTAACATGGGAACCCTAACCAAGACCTGTAACATGGAGACATGGGAACCCTAACCAAGACCTGTAACATGGAGACATGGGAACCCTAACCAAGACCTGTAACATGGGAACCCTAACCAAGACCTGTAACATGGGAACCCTAACCAAGACCTGTAACATGGAGACATGGGAACCCTAACCAAGACCTGTAACATGGGAACCCTAACCAAGACCTGTAACATGGAGACATGGGAACCCTAACCAAGACCTGTAACATGGAGACATGGGAACCCTAACCAAGACCTGTGGGAACCCTAACCAAGACATGGGAACCCTAACCAAGACCTGTAACATGGAGACATGGGAACCCTAACCAAGACCTGTAACATGGGAACCCTAACCAAGACCTGTAACATGGAGACACCAAGAACCCTAACCAAGACCTGTAACATGGAGACATGGGAACCCTAACCAAGACCTGTAACATGGAGACATGGGAACCCTAACCAAGACCTGTAACATGGGAACCCTAACCAAGACCTGTAACATGGGAACCATAACCAAGACCTGTAACATGGGAACCCTAACCAAGACCTGTAACATGGGAACCCTAACCAAGACCTGTAACATGGAGACATGGGAACCCTAACCAAGACCTGTAACATGGAGACATGGGAACCCTAACCAAGACCTGTAACATGGGAACCCTAACCAAGACCTGTAACATGGGAACCCTAACCAAGACCTGTAACATGGAGACATGGGAACCCTAACCAAGACCTGTAACATGGAGACATGGGAACCCTAACCAAGACCTGTAACATGGAGACATGGGAACCCTAACCAAGACCTGTAACATGGAGACATGGGAACCCTAACCAAGACCTGTAACATGGAGACATGGGAACCCTAACCAAGACCTGTAACATGGAGACATGGGAACCCTGACCAAGACCTGTAACATGGAGACATGGGAACCCTAACCAAGACCTGTAACATGGAGACATGGGAACCCTAACCAAGACCTGTAACATGGAGACATGGGAACCCTAACCAAGACCTGTAACATGGGAACCCTAACCAAGACCTTTAACATGGAGACATGGGAACCCTAACCAAGACCTGTAACATGGAGACATGGGAACCCTAACCAAGACCTGTAACATGGAGACATGGGAACCCTAACCAAGACCTGTAACATGGAGACATGGGAACCCTAACCAAGACCTGTAACATGGAGACATGGGAACCCTAACCAAGACCTGTAACATGGGAACCCTAACCAAGACCTGTAACATGGGAACCCTAACCAAGACCTGTAACATGGAGACATGGGAACCCTAACCAAGACCTGTAACATGGAGACATGGGAACCCTAACCAAGACCTGTAACATGGAGACATGGGAACCCTAACCAAGACCTGTAACATGGGAACCCTAACCAAGACCTGTAACATGGAGACATGGGAACCCTAACCAAGACCTGTAACATGGGAACCCTAACCAAGACCTGTAACATGGGAACCCTAACCAAGACCTGTAACATGGAGACATGGGAACCCTAACCAAGACCTGTAACATGGGAACCCTAACCAAGACCTGTAACATGGGAACCCTAACCAAGACCTGTAACATGGAGACATGGGAACCCTAACCAAGACCTGTAACATGGAGACATGGGAACCCTAACCAAGACCTGTAACATGGGAACCCTAACCAAGACCTGTAACATGGAGACATGGGAACCCTAACCAAGACCTGTAACATGGAGACATGGGAACCCTAACCAAGACCTGTAACATGGGAACCCTAACCAAGACCTGTAACATGGGAACCCTAACCAAGACCTGTAACATGGAGACATGGGAACCCTAACCAAGACCTGTAACATGGAGACATGGGAACCCTAACCAAGACCTGTAACATGGGAACCCTAACCAAGACCTGTAACATGGAGACATGGGAACCCTAACCAAGACCTGTAACATGGAGACATGGGAACCCTAACCAAGACCTGTAACATGGGAACCCTAACCAAGACCTGTAACATGGGAACCCTAACCAAGACCTGTAACATGGAGACATAGGAACCCTAACCAAGACCTGTAACATGGGAACCCTAACCAAGACCTGTAACATGGAGACATGGGAACCCTAACCAAGACCTGTAACATGGAGACATGGGAACCCTAACCAAGACCTGTAACATGGGAACCCTAACCAAGACCTGTAACATGGAGACATGGGAACCCTAACCAAGACCTGTAACATGGGAACCCTAACCAAGAGCTGTAACATGGAGACATGGGAACCCTAACCAAGACCTGTAACATGGAGACATGGGAACCCTAACCAAGACCTGTAACATGGAGACAAGACCATGGGAACCCTAACCAAGACCTGTAACATGGGAACCCTAACCAAGACCTGTAACATGGGAACCCTAACCAAGACCTGTAACATGGGAACCCTAACCAAGACCTGTAACATGGGAACCCTAACCAAGACCTGTAACATGGAGACATGGGAACCCTAACCAAGACCTGTAACATGGAGACATGGGAACCCTAACCAAGACCTGTAACATGGGAACCCTAACCAAGACCTGTAACATGGGAACCCTAACCAAGACCTGTAACATGGAGACATGGGAACCCTAACCAAGACCTGTAACATGGAGACATGGGAACCCTAACCAAGACCTGTAACATGGAGACATGGGAACCCTAACCAAGACCTGTAACATGGAGACATGGGAACCCTAACCAAGACCTGTAACATGGAGACATGGGAACCCTAACCAAGACCTGTAACATGGAGACATGGGAACCCTGACCAAGACCTGTAACATGGAGACATGGGAACCCTAACCAAGACCTGTAACATGGAGACATGGGAACCCTAACCAAGACCTGTAACATGGAGACATGGGAACCCTAACCAAGACCTGTAACATGGGAACCCTAACCAAGACCTTTAACATGGAGACATGGGAACCCTAACCAAGACCTGTAACATGGAGACATGGGAACCCTAACCAAGACCTGTAACATGGAGACATGGGAACCCTAACCAAGACCTGTAACATGGAGACATGGGAACCCTAACCAAGACCTGTAACATGGAGACATGGGAACCCTAACCAAGACCTGTAACATGGGAACCCTAACCAAGACCTGTAACATGGGAACCCTAACCAAGACCTGTAACATGGAGACATGGGAACCCTAACCAAGACCTGTAACATGGAGACATGGGAACCCTAACCAAGACCTGTAACATGGAGACATGGGAACCCTAACCAAGACCTGTAACATGGGAACCCTAACCAAGACCTGTAACATGGAGACATGGGAACCCTAACCAAGACCTGTAACATGAACATGGGAACCCTAACCAAGACCTGTAACATGGGAACCCTAACCAAGACCTGTAACATGGAGACATGGGAACCCTAACCAAGACCTGTAACATGGGAACCCTAACCAAGACCTGTAACATGGGAACCCTAACCAAGACCTGTAACATGGAGACATGGGAACCCTAACCAAGACCTGTAACATGGGAACCCTAACCAAGACCTGTAACATGGGAACCCTAACCAAGACCTGTAACATGGAGACATGGGAACCCTAACCAAGACCTGTAACATGGAGACATGGGAACCCTAACCAAGACCTGTAACATGGGAACCCTAACCAAGACCTGTAACATGGGAACCCTAACCAAGACCTGTAACATGGAGACATGGGAACCCTAACCAAGACCTGTAACATGGGAACCCTAACCAAGACCTGTAACATGGGAACCCTAACCAAGACCTGTAACATGGAGACATGGGAACCCTAACCAAGACCTGTAACATGGAGACATGGGAACCCTAACCAAGACCTGTAACATGGGAACCCTAACCAAGACCTGTAACATGGGAACCCTAACCAAGACCTGTAACATGGAGACATGGGAACCCTAACCAAGACCTGTAACATGGAGACATGGGAACCCTAACCAAGACCTGTAACATGGGAACCCTAACCAAGACCTGTAACATGGAGACATGGGAACCCTAACCAAGACCTGTAACATGGAGACATGGGAACCCTAACCAAGACCTGTAACATTCCTAGAGAACTACTACATCTGTTCACCAGAGAACTACTACATCTGTTCCCAGAGAACTACTACATCTGTTCACCAGAGAACTACTACATCTGTTCCCAGAGAACTACTACATCTGTTCACCAGAGAACTACTACATCTGTTCACCAGAGAACTACTACATCTGTTCACCAGAGAACTACTACATCTGTTCCCAGAGAACTACTACATCTGTTCACCAGAGAACTACTACATCTGTTCCCAGAGAACTACTACATCTGTTCACGAGAGAACTACTACATCTGTTCACCAGAGAACTACTACACCTGTTGTATTCAGCATTTCACTGTGAGGTCTACTACACCTGTTGTATTCAGCATTTCACTGTGAGGTCTACTACACCTGTTGTATTCAGCATTTCACTGTGAGGACTACTACACCTGTTGTATTCATCATTTCACTGTGAGGTCTACTACACCTGTTGTATTCAGCATTTCACTGTGAGGTCTACTACACCTGTTGTATTCAGCATTTCACTGTGAGGTCTACTACACCTGTTGTATTCAGCATTTCACTGTGAGGTCTACTACACCTGTTGTATTCAGCATTTCACTGTGAGGTCTACTACACCTGTTGTATTCAGCATTTCACTGTGAGGTATACTACACCTGCTGTATTCAGCATTTCACTGTGAGGTCTACTACACCTGTTGTATTCAGCATTTCACTGTGAGGTCTACTACACCTGTTGTATTCAGCATTTCACTGTGAGGTCTACTACACCTGTTGTATTCAGCATTTCACTGTGAGGTCTACTACACCTGTTGTATTCATCATTTCACTGTGAGGTCTACTACACCTGTTGTATTCATCATTTCACTGTGAGGTCTACTACACCTGTTGTATTCAGCATTTCACTGTCAGGTCTACTACACCTGTTGTATTCAGCATTTCACTGTGAGGTCTACTACACCTGTTGTATTCAGCATTTCACTGTGAGGTCTACTACACCTGTTGTATTCAGCATTTCACTGTCAGGTCTACTACACCTGTTGTATTCAGCATTTCACTGTGAGGTCTACTACACCTGTTGTATTCAGCATTTCACTGTGAGGTCTACTACACCTGTTGTATTCAGCATTTCACTGTGAGGTCTACCTACACCTGTTGTATTCAGAATTTCACTGTAAGGTCTACTACACCTGTTGTATTCAGCATTTCACTGTGAGGTCTACTACACCTGTTGTATTCAGCATTTCACTGTAAGGTCTACTACACCTGTTGTATTCAGCATTTCACTGTGAGGTCTACTACACCTGTTGTATTCTGCTCATGTGACAAATACATTTTGAACTATTGACGACCCTATAAAGCGACTTTTTCAAAACGCTGCTATAGCCTACTGCCCGTTCTGAGTTATATCACCCAGGTGAGAAACAAACAAATCGACCCGCGTTTAGAAAAGTCGGTTTAATAAGAAGACTTTTGGATATTTTTTTATTTTTAATCTTGACCAGACTAACTTTTATCCATCTAACTAGGCTTACAACTCACAGTCCATCTCAGCCAGGACCTCCAGCTCATCAGCGAACTGTTGCTCATACTCGTCCTCTATCCCGAACATCTCGTCATACTCGTCCATTAGTAGTCAGTCAAGTTGACCGGTATGTACCGGACAGCCGAGGTGTATAATTATGATAATAATATCTATGCAATACTACTTTTTCAGTCGGTTCCGTGTTTGTTCGTTTTTGTTTTTTCTTCTCCCGTCCCCGTCTGTCTGATCAATTTCGCGGTAAACTCTTTGGGTTAACTATTTCCGGGTTAATTTTGTTTTCTCGCTTGTGATTGGATGATCCAGACAAAGACTTAAGCTGCTTGTCCAATAGAAATCAACCGACTCCATTTGTAGGGGCTGTTATGGCGACGACACGCCAAACTGCGCATGTGCAGCCAGTCAAGAATCTAAGTCCACACTTTTGTGATATAAAATAGTTTCTGCCGAAGTGTTCCCGGAAGTCTCAAAATATTGCGCCTCTTGGTTTAGAAACTCTCTGATCCAGATATTCATGTTCCGGAGGGGGTGCTTCCGTTTCCGGTCGGACCATGTTAGTTTGAGCAGCAGAATAATAAAACAAATTCTACACTACTGCGGATAAAACCAGAATTAAAACATTGCTGATAATTTCTCACACAAGATCTCTGTAAAAAAAAAATGTAAAAAATAACATACGTTTCTTGTGAAAACAGAAAGACTTCAGGTGGAGAGGATAAAACGTGGGAGGTTCAACTCTACGGCTGGGTGACGGTGCTACTCGTGTCTGTCTACTAAAACAGCTGTCAACACAACTCATGTCTCCAGAGTTGACTTGTTGTTGATTTGGAAAGAAAAATTAATACGGTTTTTATACTGGACACCGAAAGCAAACTGGTGAGACATTTAATTCGATAACGACGTTGTTTATATTGACCTAAAGCATCGCAACCTGGACACATCTAATACTATAAACGGTGAAGTACGGGATAGACCGCAGGGGTAATAACCCGTAACGAGTTCAGCTCATCACGAAACTGTCAGCAACAACTAGCGGCTTTTACCTTGGATAACTTAAAACCCCTAAAAAATAAAATCTCTCAATTAAAGTGTAGCTAGTTAAATTCTTGTTAGTTTAGACTTTGAAATATTTATAAATATAAGTGGTTTAGTATGTAATAACTTTTACTCCTTAGTTTGTTGCCAGACAACGTTAGCTATCAGGAAGTGCTTGAGCAGCCAGGTGATACCATCCCTGGTGTCACCATGGTAACCACCAGGTAAGGTACCGGGAAGACCAAACTCCTGGGGCCCCTGCCCCCAGACACGACACCGCAGATTCAAATTACCCAGGACTAGGTAAATACCAAAACGTGCACCCATGGGGGAGGGGGGCCCCAGGACTAGGGTAAATACCAAAACGTGCACCCATGGGGGAGGGGGGCCCCAGGACTAGGGTAAATACCAAAACGTGCACCCATGGGGGAGGGGGGCCCCAGGACTAGGGTAAATACCAAAACGTGTACCCATGGGGAGGGGGCCCCAGGACTGGGTAAATACCAAAACGTGCACCCATGGGGAGGGGGCCCCAGGACTAGGGTAAATACCAAAACGTGTACCCATGGGGGAGGGGGGCCCCAGGACTAGGGTAAATACCAAAACGTGTACCCATGGGGGAGGGGGGCCCCAGGACTAGGGTAAATACCAAAACGTGCACCCATGGGGGAGGGGGGCCCAGGACCAAGCTGTAGAGGAGAGAGTTAGTTAGTTAGTTAGTTAGTTAACTACTTAATAGTACTAGCTAGTTTATCTTCGTCTTACATGTGGTCGTTACTCTGCTGTTCTGAATCCAAAAATACCCGGAGGACAGGTACCTACAGTAGGAAGCTACTGGACACAGAGGTGAAGTGATTAGGGTTTCTGTGTGAAGGTTTTTTTATAGCAGGTTCATGGTTTTCTGCTAATGTAACCTCTTGGGTACTTGAAACCCACTCAAGACAGTGTTTTCGCCCACTGAGCAAAACCCCCCCTTGTGTAGACACATTATTGTGATTTAAACTTTAATTTATTTTCCTAACCCTGTTTTCTTAAAATCTGCATTGTTGGTTAAGGGCTTGTAAAGTAAAGCATTTCACTGTTGTATTTGGCAAATTAAATGTGATTTCTTTCTGTGGTAATAACGTTGTGTGTGTTGTTTTCCAGGAAAGTCTCACTGAAGTGTGGCAGCCCAGACAGGGGTTGGCCACGCCCCCAGAGGGAGGGGCTAAGACCAATGATGTAGACAAACTAAAGGACCGATTGGTCCTGTTCTCCGCTAACTCCTCACCCTCTTGTATGGAGCTGGCCAATAGGATCGCAGAGTGAGTCAATAGACCACACCCACTTTCCAGATGTTCCAGTTTACACCAGGGCTGTTGCAGATAGAAACGCCTTGACTAGAGTGGACATGATTCCCTCTTACTACACATCAGATAGAAACGCCTTGACTAGAGTGGACATGATTCCCTCTTACTACACGTCAGATAGAAACGCCATGATTAGAGTGGACATGATTCCCTCTTACTACACATCAGATAGAAACGCCTTGACTAGAGTGGACATGATTCCCCCAGGGTTAGCATGTTACCTTTCCTTCTGGTAGGAGACTGTAGCATGTTACCTTTCCCTCTGGTAGGAGACTGTAGCATGTTACCTTTCCCTCTGGTAGGAGACTGTAGCATGTTACCTTCCCCTCTGGTAGGAGACTGTAGCATGTTGCCTTTCCCTCTGGTAGGAGACTGTAGTTGAATAGCATGTTACCTTTCCTCTGGTAGGAGACTGTAGCATGTTACATTTCCTCTGGTAGGAGACTGTAGTTGAATAGCATGTTACCTTCCCTCTGGTAGGAGACTGTAGTTGAATAGCATGTTACCTTTCCTCTGGTAGGAGACTGTAGTTGAATAGCATGTTACCTTCCCCTCTGGTAGGAGACTGTAGTTGAATAGCATGTTACCTTTCCCTCTGGTAGGAGACTGTAGTTGAATAGCATGTTACCTTTCTCCTCTGGTAGGAGACTGTAGCATGTTACCTTTCCCTCTGGTAGGAGACTGTAGCATGTTACCTTTCCCTCTGGTAGGAGACTGTAGCATGTTACCTTCCTCTGGTAGGAGACTGTAGCATGTTACCTTTCCTCTGGTAGGAGACTGTAGCATGTTACCTTTCCCTCTGGTAGGAGACTGTAGTTGAATAGCATGTTACCTTCCCCTCTGGTAGGAGACTGTAGCATGTTACCTTTCCTCTGGTAGGAGACTGTAGTTGAATAGCATGCTACCTTTCCCTCTGGTAGGAGACTGTAGTTGAATAGCATGTTACCTTTCCCTCTGGTAGGAGACTGTAGTTGAATAGCATGTTACCTTTCCCTCTGGTAGGAGACTGTAGTTGAATAGCATGTTACCTTTCCCTCTGGTAGGAGACTGTAGTTGAATAGCATGTTACCTTTCCCTCTGGTAGGAGACTGTAGTTGAATAGCATGTTACCTTTCCTCTGGTAGGAGACTGTAGTTGAATAGCATGTTACCTTTCCCTCTGGTAGGAGACTGTAGCATGTTACCTTTCCTCTGTAGGAGACTGTAGTTGAATAGCATGTTACCTTTCCCTCTGGTAGGAGACTGTAGCATGTTACCTTCCTCTGGTAGGAGACTGTAGCATGTTACCTTCCCTCTGGTAGGAGACTGTAGTTGAATAGCATGTTACCTTTCCCTCTGGTAGTAACAGACTGTAGCATGTTACCTTCCCCTCTGGTAGGAGACTGTAGCATGTTACCTTAACACCTCTGGTAGGAGACTGTAGTTGAATAGCATGTTACCTTTCCTCTGGTAGGAGACTGTAGCATGTTACCTTCCTCTGGTAGGAGACTGTAGTTGAATAGCATGTTACCTTCCTCTGGTAGGAGACTGTAGTGTGAATAGCATGTTACCTTTCCTCTGGTAGGAGACTGTAGTTGAATAGCATGTTACCTTTCCTCTGGTAGGAGACTGTAGTTGAATAGCATGTTACCTTTCCTCTGGTAGGAGACTGTAGTTGAATAGCATGTTACCTTTCCCTCTGGTAGGAGACTGTAGTTGAATAGCATGTTACCTTTCCCTCTGGTAGGAGACTGTAGCATGTTACCTTCCCTCTGGTAGGAGACTGTAGTTGAATAGCATGTTACCTTTCCTCTGGTAGGAGACTGTAGTTGAATAGCATGTTACCTTTCCTCTGGTAGGAGACTGTAGCATGTTACCTTCCTCTGGTAGGAGACTGTAGTTGAATAGCATGTTACCTTTCCCTCTGGTAGGAGACTGTAGCATGTTACCTTTCCTCTGGTAGGAGACTGTAGCATGTTACCTTCCTCTGGTAGGAGACTGTAGTTGAATAGCATGTTACCTTTCCCTCTGGTAGGAGACTGTAGTTGAATAGCATGTTACCTTTCCTCTGGTAGGAGACTGTAGCATGTTACCTTTCCTCTGGTAGGAGACTGTAGTTGAATAGCATGTTACCTTTCCTCTGGTAGGAGACTGTAGTTGAATAGCATGTTACCTTTCCCTCTGGTAGGAGACTGTAGCATGTTACCTTTCCTCTGGTAGGAGACTGTAGTTGAATAGCATGTTACCTTTCCTCTGGTAGGAGACTGTAGCATGTTACCTTTCCTCTGGTAGGAGACTGTAGTTGAATAGCATGTTACCTTTCCCTCTGGTAGGAGACTGTAGTTGAATAGCATGTTACCTTCCCCTCTGGTAGGAGACTGTAGCATGTTACCTTTCCTCTGGTAGGAGACTGTAGTTGAATAGCATGTTACCTTCCCTCTGGTAGGAGACTGTAGTTGAATAGCATGTTACCTTTCCCTCTGGTAGGAGACTGTAGTTGAGTATTATATAACATGCCTGTCTGTCTGTCTGCCTGCCTGCCTGCCTGTCTGTCTGTCTGCCTGTCTGTCTGTCTGTCTATTTAATACCTCTAGTTGAGTATTATATAACACCTCCTAACCCTAACCTGTCTGTCTGTCTGTCTGTCTGTCTGTCTGTCTGTCTGTCTAGTAACACCTCTAGTTGAGTATTATATAACACCTCCTAACCCTAACCTGTCTGTCTGTCTGTCTGTCTGTCTGTCTGTCTAGTAACACCTCTAGTTGAGTATTATATAACACCTCCTAACCCTAACCTGTCTGTCTGTCTGTCTGTCTGTCTGTCTGTCTAGTAACACCTCTAGTTGAGTATTATATAACACCTCCTAACCCTAACCTGTCTGTCTGTCTGTCTGTCTGTCTGTCTCTGTCTGTCTGTCTAGTAACACCTCTAGTTGAGTATTATATAACACCTCCTAACCCTAACCTGTCTGTCTGTCTGTCTGTCTGTCTGTCTAGTAACACCTCTAGTTGAGTATTATATAACACCTCCTAACCCTAACCTGTCTGTCTGTCTGTCTGTCTGTCTGTCTGTCTGTCTGTCTGTCTAGTAACACCTCTAGTTGAGTATTATATAACACCTCCTAACCCTAACCTGTCTGTCTGTCTGTCTGTCTGTCTGTCTGTCTGTCTGTCTAGTCTAACACCTCTAGTTGAGTATTATATAACACCTCCTAACCCTAACCTGTCTGTCTGTCTGTCTGTCTGTCTGTCTGTCTGTCTGTCTGTCTAGTAACACCCTAGTTGAGTATTATATAACACCTCCTAACCCTAACCTGTCTGTCTGTCTGTCTGTCTGTCTGTCTGTCTGTCTAGTAACACCTCTAGTTGAGTATTATATAACACCTCCTAACCCTAACCTGTCTGTCTGTCTGTCTGTCTGTCTGTCTGTCTGTCTGTCTGTCTAGTAACACTCTAGTTGAGTATTATATAACACCTCCTAACCCTAACCTGTCTGTCTGTCTGTCTACCTGTCTGTCTGTCTGTCTGTCTAGTAACACCTCTAGTTGAGTATTATATAACACCTCCTAACCCTAACCTGTCTGTCTGTCTGCCTGTCTGTCTACCTGTCTAGTAACACCTCTAGTTGAGTATTATATAACACCTCCTAACCCTAACCTGTCTGTCTGTCTGTCTGTCTGTCTGTCTGTCTGTCTGTCTAGTAACACCTCTAGTTGAGTATTATATAACACCTCCTAACCCTAACCTGTCTGTCTGTCTGCCTGTCTGTCTAGTAACACCTCTAGTTGAGTATTATATAACACCTCCTAACCCTAACCTGTCTGTCTGTCTGTCTGTCTGTCTGTCTGTCTAGTAACACCTCTAGTTGAGTATTATATAACACCTCCTAACCCTAACCTGTCTGTCTGTCTGTCTGTCTAGTAACACCTCTAGTTGAGTATTATATAACACCTCCTAACCCTAACCTGTCTGTCTGTCTGCCTGTCTGTCTGCCTGTCTGCCTGTCTGTCTGTCTGTCTGTCTGTCTGTCTAGTAACACCTCTAGTTGAGTATTATATAACACCTCCTAACCTGTCTGTCTGTCTGTCTGTCTGTCTGTCTGTCTGTCTGTCTAGTAACACCTCTAGTTGAGTATTATATAACACCTCCTAACCCTAACCTGTCTGTCTGCCTGTCTGCCTGTCTGTCTGTCTGTCTGTCTGTCTGTCTAGTAACACCTCTAGTTGAGTATTATATAACACCTCCTAACCCTAACCTGTCTGTCTGTCTGTCTGTCTGTCTGTCTGTCTGTCTGTCTGTCTGTCTGTCTGTCTGTCTGTCTGTCTGTCTGTCTGTCTAGTAACACCTCTAGTTGAGTATTATATAACACCTCCTAACCCTAACCTGTCTGTCTGTCTGTCTGTCTGTCTGTCTAGTAACACCTCTAGTTGAGTATTATATAACACCTCCTAACCCTAACCTGTCTGTCTGTCTGTCTGTCTGTCTGTCTGTCTGTCTAGTAACACCTCTAGTTGAGTATTATATAACACCTCCTAACCCTAACCTGTCTGTCTGTCTGTCTGTCTGTCTGTCTGTCTAGTAACACCTCTAGTTGAGTATTATATAACACCTCCTAACCCTAACCTGTCTGTCTGTCTGTCTGTCTGTCTAGTAACACCTCTAGTTGAGTATTATATAACACCTCCTAACCCTAACCTGTCTGTCTGTCTGTCTGTCTGTCTGTCTGTCTAGTAACACCTCTAGTTGAGTATTATATAACACCTCCTAACCCTAACCTGTCTGTCTACCTGTCTGTCTGTGTCTGTCTGTCTGTCTGTCTGTCTAGTAACACCTCTAGTTGAGTATTATATAACACCTCCTAACCCTAACCTGTCTGTCTGTCTGTCTGTCTGTCTGTCTGTCTGTCTGTCTAGTAACACCTCTAGTTGAGTATTATATAACACCTCCTAACCCTAACCTGTCTGTCTGTCTGTCTGTCTGTCTGTCTAGTAACACCTCTAGTTGAGTATTATATAACACCTCCTAACCCTAACCTGTCTGTCTGTCTGTCTGTCTGTCTGTCTAGTAACACCTCTAGTTGAGTATTATATAACACCTCCTAACCCTAACCTGTCTGTCTGTCTGTCTGTCTGTCTGTCTGTCTGTCTGTCTGTCTAGTAACACCTCTAGTTGAGTATTATATAACACCTCCTAACCCTAACCTGTCTGTCTGTCTGTCTGTCTGTCTGTCTGTCTAGTAACACCTCTAGTTGAGTATTATATAACACCTCCTAACCCTAACCTGTCTGTCTGTCTGTCTGTCTGTCTGTCTGTCTAGTAACACCTCTAGTTGAGTAGTATATAACACCTCCTAACCCTAACCTGTCTGTCTGTCTGTCTAGTAACACCTCTAGTTGAGTATTATATAACACCTCCTAACCCTAACCTGTCTGTCTGTCTGTCTGTCTGTCTGTCTAGTAACACCTCTAGTTGAGTATTATATAACACCTCCTAACCCTAACCTGTCTGTCTGTCTGTCTGTCTGTCTGTCTAGTAACACCTCTAGTTGAGTATTATATAACACCTCCTAACCCTAACCTGTCTGTCTGTCTGTCTGTCTGTCTGTCTGTCTAGTAACACCTCTAGTTGAGTATTATATAACACCTCCTAACCCTAACCTGTCTGTCTACCTGTCTGTCTGTGTCTGTCTGTCTGTCTGTCTGTCTAGTAACACCTCTAGTTGAGTATTATATAACACCTCCTAACCCTAACCTGTCTGTCTGTCTGCCTGTCTGTCTGTCTGTCTGTCTGTCTAGTAACACCTCTAGTTGAGTATTATATAACACCTCCTAACCCTAACCTGTCTGTCTACCTGTCTGTCTGTCTGTCTGTCTGTCTAGTAACACCTCTAGTTGAGTATTATATAACACCTCCTAACCCTAACCTGTCTGTCTGTCTGTCTGTCTGTCTGTCTGTCTGTCTGTCTGTCTGTCTGTCTGTCTAGTAACACCTCTAGTTGAGTATTATATAACACCTCCTAACCCTAACCTGTCTGTCTGTCTGTCTGTCTGTCTGTCTGTCTGTCTGTCTAGTAACACCTCTAGTTGAGTATTATATAACACCTCCTAACCCTAACCTGTCTGTCTGTCTGTCTGTCTGTCTAGTAACACCTCTAGTTGAGTATTATATAACACCTCCTAACCCTAACCTGTCTGTCTGTCTGTCTGTCTGTCTGTCTGTCTGTCTGTCTAGTAACACCTCTAGTTGAGTATTATATAACACCTCCTAACCCTAACCTGTCTGTCTGTCTGTCTGTCTGTCTGTCTGTCTGTCTAGTAACACCTCTAGTTGAGTATTATATAACACCTCCTAACCCTAACCTGTCTGTCTGTCTGTCTGCCTGTCTGTCTGTCTGTCTGTCTGTCTAGTAACACCTCTAGTTGAGTATTATATAACACCTCCTAACCCTAACCTGTCTGTCTGTCTGTCTGTCTGTCTGTCTAGTAACACCTCTAGTTGAGTATTATATAACACCTCCTAACCCTAACCTGTCTGTCTGTCTGTCTGTCTAGTAACACCTCTAGTTGAGTATTATATAACACCTCCTAACCCTAACCTGTCTGTCTGTCTGTCTGTCTGTCTGTCTGTCTAGTAACACCTCTAGTTGAGTATTATATAACACCTCCTAACCCTAACCTGTCTGTCTGTCTGTCTGTCTGTCTGTCTGTCTGTCTGTCTGTCTAGTAACACCTCTAGTTGAGTATTATATAACACCTCCTAACCCTAACTGTCTGTCTGTCTGTCTGTCTGTCTGTCTAGTAACACCTCTAGTTGAGTATTATATAACACCTCCTAACCCTAACCTGTCTGTCTGTCTGTCTGTCTGTCTGTCTGTCTAGTAACACCTCTAGTTGAGTATTATATAACACCTCCTAACCCTAACCTGTCTGTCTGTCTGTCTGTCTGTCTGTCTGTCTGTCTGTCTGTCTAGTAACACCTCTAGTTGAGTATTATATAACACCTCCTAACCCTAACCTGTCTGTCTGTCTGTCTGTCTGTCTGTCTGTCTAGTAACACCTCTAGTTGAGTATTATATAACACCTCCTAACCCTAACCTGTCTGTCTGTCTGTCTGTCTGTCTGTCTGTCTGTCTGTCTGTCTGTCTAGTAACACCTCTAGTTGAGTATTATATAACACCTCCTAACCCTAACCTGTCTGTCTGTCTGTCTGTCTGTCTGTCTGTCTGTCTGTCTAGTAACACCTCTAGTTGAGTATTATATAACACCTCCTAACCCTAACCTGTCGTCTCTGTCTGTCTGTCTGTCTGTCTGTCTGTCTAGTAACACCTTCTAGTTGAGTATTATATAACACCTCCTAACCCTAACCTGTCTGTCTGTCTGTCTGTCTGTCTGTCTAGTAACACCTCTAGTTGAGTATTATATAAACACCTCCTAACCCTAACCTGTCTGTCTGTCTGTCTGTCTGTCTGTCTGTCTGTCTAGTAACACTCTAGTTGAGTATTATATAACACCTCCTAACCCTAACCTGTCTGTCTGTCTGTCTGTCTGTCTAGTAACACCTCTAGTTGAGTATTATATAACACCTCCTAACCCTAACCTGTCTGTCTGTCTGTCTGTCTGTCTAGTAACACCTCTAGTTGAGTATTATATAACACCTCCTAACCCTAACCTGTCTGTCTGTCTGTCTGTCTGTCTAGTAACACTCTAGTTGAGTATTATATAACACCTCCTAACCCTAACCTGTCTGTCTGTCTGTCTGTCTGTCTGTCTGTCTGTCTGTCGTCTAGTAACACCTCTAGTTGAGTATTATATAACACCTCCTAACCCTAACCTGTCTGTCTGTCTGTCTGTCTGTCTGTCTGTCTAGTAACACCTCTAGTTGAGTATTATATAACACCTCCTAACCCTAACCTGTCTGTCTGTCTGTCTGCTCTGTCTGAGTCTGTCTGTCTGTCTGTCTGTCTGTCTAGTAACACCTCTAGTTGAGTATTATATAACACCTCCTAACCCTAACCTGTCTGTCTGTCTGTCTGTCTGTCTGTCTGTCTGTCTGTCTAGTAACACTCTAGTTGAGTATTATATAACACCTCCTAACCCTAACCTGTCTGTCTGTCTGTCTGTCTGTCTGTCTGTCTGTCTGTCTAGTAACACCTCTAGTTGAGTATTATATAACACCTCCTAACCCTAACCTGTCTGTCTGTCTGTCTGTCTGTCTGTCTGTCTAGTAACACCTCTAGTTGAGTATTATATAACACCTCCTAACCCTAACCTGTCTGTCTGTCTGTCTGTCTGTCTGTCTAGTAACACCTCTAGTTGAGTATTATATAACACCTCCTAACCCTAACCTGTCTGTCTGTCTGTCTGTCTGTCTAGTAACACCTCTAGTTGAGTATTATATAACACCTCCTAACCCTAACCTGTCTGTCTGTCTGTCTGTCTGTCTAGTAACACCTCTAGTTGAGTATTATATAACACCTCCTAACCCTAACCTGTCTGTCTGTCTGTCTGTCTGTCTGTCTGTCTAGTAACACCTCTAGTTGAGTATTATATAACACCTCCTAACCCTAACCTGTCTGTCTGTCTGTCTGTCTAGTAACACCTCTAGTTGAGTATTATATAACACCTCCTAACCCTAACCTGTCTGTCTGTCTGTCTGTCTGTCTGTCTGTCTAGTAACACCTCTAGTTGAGTATTATATAACACCTCCTAACCCTAACTGTCTGTCTGTCTGTCTGTCTGTCTGTCTAGTAACACCCTAGTTGAGTATTATATAACACCTAACCCTAACCTGTCTGTCTGTCTGTCTGTCTGTCTGTCTGTCTAGTAACACCTCTAGTTGAGTATTATATAACACCTCCTAACCCTAACCTGCGTCTGTCGTCTGTCTGTCTGTCTGTCTGTCTGTCTGTCTAGTAACACTCTAGTTGAGTATTATATAACACCTCCTAACCCTAACCTGTCTGTCTGTCTGTCTGTCTGTCTGTCTGTCTGTAGTAACACCTCTAGTTGAGTATTATATAACACCTCCTAACCCTAACCTGTCTGTCTGTCGTCTGTCTGTCTGTCTGTCTGTCTGTCTGTCTGTCTAGTAACACCTCTAGTTGAGTATTATATAACACCTCCTAACCCTAACCTGTCTGTCTGTTCTGTCTGTCTGTCTGTCTGTCTGTCTAGTAACACTCTAGTTGAGTATTATATAACACTCCTAACCCTAACCTGTCTGTCTGTCTGTGCCTGAGTATTATATAACACCTCCTAACCGTAACTGTCTGTCTGTCTGTCTGTCTGTCTGTCTAGTAACACTCTAGTTGAGTATTATATAACACCTCCTAACCCTAACCTGTCTGTCTGTCTGTCTGTCTGTCTGTCTGTCTAGTAACACCTCTAGTTGAGTATTATATAACACCTCCTAACCCTAACCTGTCTGTCTGTCTGTCTGTCTGTCTGTCTGTCTGTCTAGTAACACCTCTAGTTGAGTATTATATAACACTCCTAACCCTAACCTGTCTGTCGTCTGTCTGTCTGTTCTGTCTGTCTGTCTAGTAACACCTCTAGTTGAGTATTATATAACACCTCCTAACCCTAACCTGTCTGTCTGTCTGTCTGTCTGTCTGTCTGTCTGTCTGTCTGTCTAGTAACACTCTAGTTGAGTATTATATAACACCTCCTAACCCTAACCTGTCTGTCTGTCTGTCTGTCTGTCTGTCTAGTAACACCTCTAGTTGAGTATATATATAACACCTCCCTAACCCTAACCTGTCTGTCTGTCTGTCTGTCTGTCTGTCTGTCTGTCTGTCTGTCTAGTAACACCTCTAGTTGAGTATTATATAACACCTCCTAACCCTAACCTGTCTGTCTGTCTCTGTCTGTCTGTCTGTCTAGTAACACTCTAGTTGAGTATTATATAACACCTCCTAACCCTAACTGTCTGTCTGTCTGTCTGTCTAGTAACACCTCTAGTTGAGTATTATATAACACCTCCTAACCCTAACTGTCTAGTCTTAGTCTGGCTGTATTATATAACACCTCAACCCTAACCTGTCTGTCTGTCTGTCTGTCTAGTAACACCTTCTAGTTGAGTATTATATAACACCTCCTAACCCTAACCTGTCTGTCTGTCTGTCTGTCTGTCTGTCTGTCTGTCTAGTAACACCTCTAGTTGAGTATTATATAACACCTCCTAACCCTAACCTGTCTGTCTGTCTGTCTGTCTGTCTAGTAACACCTCTAGTTGAGTAT
>NW_027040206.1:78943-86797 GCF_034236695.1 Oncorhynchus nerka | reverse complement strand
ACTCAACTAGAGGTGTTGCTAGCACAGACAGACAGACAGACAGACAGACAGACAGGTTAGGGTTAGGAGGTGTTATATAATACTCGAACTAGAGGTGTTACTAGACAGACAGCAGACACAGACAGAGCAGACAGACAGGTTAGGGTTAGGAGGTGTTATATAATACTCAACTAGAGGTGTTACTCAGACAGACAGGCAGACAGACAGACAGACAGGTTAGGGTTAGGAGGTGTTATATAATACTCAATCTAGAGGTGTTACTAGAGACAGACAGACAGCAGACAGACAGGTAGAGAGGTTGAGGGTTAGATGGTAAAGTTATATAATACTCTTAACTAGAGGTGTTACTAGACAGACAGACAGACAGATAGTGCAGGCGACAGGTTAGGGAGGCGAAGTTGAGTATAATACTCAACTAGAGGTGTTACTCAGACAGACAGACAGACAGACAGACAGGTTAGGGTTAGAGGTGTTATATAATACTCAACTAGAGGTGTTACTAGACAGACAGACAGACAGACAGACAGACAGACAGGTTAGGCTAGAGGTGCTATATGCAATACTCAACTAGAGGTGTTGGCTTAGACAGACAGACAGACAGGCAGACAGACAGGCAGACAGACAGACAGTTAGGGTTAGGAGGTGTTATATAATACTCAACTAGAGGTGTTACTAGACGGACAGACAGACAGACAGACAGACAGGTTAGGGGTTAGGAGGTGTTATATAATACTCCAACTAGAGGTGCTAGCTCACGACAGACAGCCAGACAGACAGCCAGACAGACAGACAGGTTAGGTTAGGAGGTGTTATATAATACTCAACTAGAGGCGTACTGTGTGACAGACAGACAGACAGACAGACAGGTTAGGGTTAGGAGGTGTTATATAATACTCAACTAGAGGTGTTACTAGACAGACAGACAGACAGACAGGCAGACAGACAGACAGGTTAGGGTTAGGAGGTGTATATAACACTCAACTAGAGGTGTTACTTAGACAGACAGACAGACAGACAGACAGACAGACAGACAGACAGGTTAGGGTTAGGAGGTGTTAGTATAATACTCAACTAGAGTGTGTTACTAGACAGACAGACAGACAGACAGACAGACAGGCAGACAGACAGGTTAGGTTAGGAGGTGTAGCTATGGTACACTAACTAGAGGTGCTACTAGCATAGACACGACAGACAGACATGACAGACAGACAGATAGATAGACAGGTTAGGTTAGGAGGTGTTATATAATACTAACTAGAGGTGTTACTACAGACAGACAGACAGACAGACAGACAGACAGGTTAGGGTTAGGAGGTGTTATATAATACTCAACTAGAGGTGTTACTAGACAGACAGACAGACAGACAGACAGACAGTGGCGTTAGGAGTTAGACAGACAGGTGTTAGCAGGTGGACAGTACAACTAACTAGAGGTAAGTTACTCAAGACAGACAGGACAGACAGACAGGCTAGGTAGGTTAGCAGGTGTTATATACACTAACTAGAGGTGTTACTAGACAGACAGACAGACAGACAGGTATCAGGTTAGGGAAGGTGTTATATAATACTCAACTAGAGGTGTTACTAGACAGACAGACAGACAGACAGACAGGACAGGTTAGAGGTGTTATATAATACTCAACTAGAGTGTGTCACTAGACAGACAGACAGACAGACAGGTTAGGTTAGGAGGTGTTATATAATACTCAACTAGAGGTGTGCTACTAGACAGACAGACACAGGGACAGACGGTAGACAGACAGGTTAGGGTTAGGAGGTGTTATATAATACTCAACTAGAGGTGTTACCACAGACAGACAGACAGACAGACAGGTTAGGGTTAGGAGGTGTTATATAATACTCAACTAGAGGTGTTACTAGACAGACAGACAGACAGACAGACAGGCACAGGTTAGGGTTAGGAGGTGTTATATAATACTCAACTAGAGGTGAAAATAGACTGACAGACGACAGACAGACAGACAGGTTAGGGTTAGGAGGTGTTATATAATACTCAACTAGAGGTGTTACTAGACAGACAGACGATGACAGACAGGTTAGGGTTAGGAGGTGTTATATAATACTCAACTAGAGGTGTTACTAGACAGACAGACAGACAGGCACAGACAGACAGGTTAGGGTTAGGGAGGTGTTATATAATACTCAACTAGAGGTGTTACTAGACAGACAGAGACAGACAGACGAGACAGGTTAGGGTTAGGAGGTGTTATATAATACTCAACTAGAGGTGTTACTAGACAGACAGACAGACAGGCAGACAGACAGGTTAGGGTTAGGAGGTGTTATATAATACTCAACTAGAGGTGTTGATTAGACAGACAGACAGACAGACAGACAGACAGACAGACAGACAGGTTAGGTTAGGAGGTGTTATATAATACTCAACTAGAGGTGTTACTAGACAGACAGACAGACAGACAGACAGGTTAGGGTTAGGAGGTGTTATATAATACTCAACTAGAGGTGTTACTAGACAGATAAGACAGAGTAGACAGATGGACAGGTTAGTTAGAGGTAATATAATACTCAACTAGAGGTGTTACTAGACAGACAGACAGACAGACAGACAGACAGACACAGGTTAGGGTTAGGGAGGTGTTATATAATACTCAACTAGAGGTGTTACTAGACAGACAGACAGACAGACAGACAGACGTCTGACGGGGTTTAGGAGGTGTTATATAATACCAACTAGAGGTGTTACTCAGACAGACAGACAGGTACAGACAGACAGAGACAGTGGTTAGGGTTAGGAGGTGCTATATAATACTCAACTAGAGGTGTTACTAGACAGACAGACAGACAGACAGACAGACAGACAGACAGACAGGTTAGGGTTAGGAGGTGTTATATAATACTCCAACTAGAGGTGTTACTAGACAGACAGACAGGTAGACAGACAGACAGGTTAGGGTTAGGAGGTGTTATATAATACTCCAACTAGAGGTGTTACTAGACAGACAGACAGACAGACAGACAGACAGACAGACAGACAGACAGGTAGACAGACAGACAGACAGACAGGTTAGGGTTAGGAGGCAGTCAGTATAATAATCAACTAGAGGTGTTACTAGACAAGACAGACAGACAGACAGCACAGACAGACAGACAGGTTAGGGTTAGGAGGTGTTATATAATACTCAACTAGAGGTGTTACTAGACGACAGACAGACAGACAGACAGACAGACAGGCAGACAGGTTAGGGTTAGAAGGTGTTATATAATACTCAACTAGAGGTGTTACTAGACAGACAGACAGACAGACAGACAGACAGTTAGGCGTTAGGAAGGTGTTATATAATACTGCAACTAGAGGTGTTACTAGACAGACAGAGCAGACAGACAGACAGGTTAGGAGTTAGGAGGTGTTATATAATACTCAGACTAGAGGTGTTACTAGACAGACAGACAGACAGACAGACAGACAGACAGACAGACAGGTTAGGGTTAGGAGGTGTTATAAACACCAACTAGAGGTGTATGACAGACAGACAGACAGGCAGACAGACAGACAGAGTTAGGGTTAGGAGGTGTTATATAACACTCAACTAGAGGTGTTACTGACAGTACAGACAGACAGACGGAGACAGACAGGTTAGGGTTAGGAGGTGCTATATAATACTCAACTAGAGGTGTTACTAGACAGACAGACAGATGAGACAGACAGACAGACAGACAGACAGACAGGTTAGGAGGTGTTATATACTACTCAGACTAGAGGTGTTACTAGACAGACAGATGCATTGATCAGTACAGGTTAGGTTAGAGGTGTTATATAATACTCAACTAGAGGTGTTACTAGACAGACAGACAGACAGACAGAGCTAGGTTAGGCAGGTGTTATACAATACTCAGACTAGGAGGTGTTACAGACTAGACAGACAGACAGACAGACAGACAGACAGACAGGTTAGGGTTAGGAGAGTGTTATAGATACTCAACTAGAGGTGTTACTAGACAGACAGACAGACTGACAGACAGACAGACAGGTTAGGGTTAGGAGGTGCTATATAATACCTCAACTAGAGGTGTTACTAGACAGACAGGCAGACAGACAGACAGACAGGTGAGGGTTAGGAGGTGTTATATAATACTCAACTAGAGGTGTTACTAGACAGACAGACAGACAGGTTAGGGTTAGGAGGTGTTATATAATACTCAACAGACAGGTTAGGGTTAGGAGGTGTTATATAATACTCAACTAGAGGTGTTACTAGACGGGCAGGCAGACAGACGAACGACAGACAGACAGACAGACGACAGGTTAGGGTTAGGGAGGTGTTATATAATACTCAACTAGAGGTGACAGCATTTAGACAGACAGACAGACAGACAGATAGACAGGTTAGGTTAGGAGGTGTTATATAATACTCAACTAGAGGTGTTACTAGACAGACAGACAGACAGACAGACAGACAGGTTAGGGTTGACTCAGGTTTACTAGACAGACAGACAGACAGACAGACAGACAGGTTAGGGTTAGGAGGTGTTATATAATACTCAACTAGAGGTGTTACTAGACAGACAGAGACAGACAGACAGGTTAGGGTTAGGAGGTGTTATAATGCAACTAGACAGACAGACAGACAGACAGACAGACAGACAGACAGACAGGTTAGGGTTAGAGGTGTTATATACTCAACTAGAGGTGTTACTAGACAGACAGACAGACAGACAGACAGAGACAGACAGACAGGACAGGTTAGGGTTAGGAGGTGTTATATAATACTCAACTAGAGGTGTTACTAGACAGACAGACAGACAGACAGGTTAGGGTTAGGAGGTGTTATATAATACTCAACTAGAGGTGTTACTAGACAGACAGACAGACAGACAGACAGGTTAGGGCAGGTTAGGGGAGGTGTTATATAATACTCAACTAGAGGTGTTACTAGACAGACAGACAGACAGACAGACAGGTTAGGGTTAGGTGTTATATAATACTCAACTAGAGGTGTTACTAGACAGACAGACAGACAGACAGACAGACAGACAGACAGGTTAGGGTTGGGAGGTGTTATATAATACTCAGACAGACAGACAGACAGACAGACAGGTTTAGGGTTAGGAGGTGTTATATAATACTCAACTAGAGGTAAGTTACTAGACAGACAGACAGACAGACAGACAGACAGACAGACAGACAGGTTAGGGTTAGGAGGTGTTATATAATACTCAACTAGAGGTGTTACTAGACAGACAGACAGACAGACAGACAGGATGAAGACAGGTTAGGGTTAGGAGGTGTTATATAATACTCAACTAGAGGTGTTACTAGACAGACAGACAGACAGACAGACAGACAGACAGACAGACAGACAGGTTAGGGTTAGGAGGTGTTATATAATACTCAACTAGAGGTGTTACTAGACAGACAGACAGACAGACAGACAGACAGACAGACAGACAGGTTAGGAGGTGTTAGACAGACAGACAGACAGACAGTTAGGGTTAGAGGTGTTATATACAGCCAGACAGGCAGACAGACTAGACAGACAGACAGACAGGTTAGGGTTAGGAGGTGTTATATAATGCTAGAACTAGAGGTGTTACTAGACAGACAGACAGACAGGTAGACAGACAGGTTAGGGTTAGGAGGTGTTATATAATACTCAACTAGAGGTGTTACTAGAGACAGACAGACAGACAGACAGACAGACAGGTTAGGGTTAGGAGGTGTTATATAATACTCCACTAGGAGGTGTTACTAGACAGACAGACAGACAGACAGACACAGACAGACAGGTTAGGGTTAGGAGGTGTTATATAATACTCAACTAGAGGTGTTACTAGACAGACAGACAGACAGACAGACAGACAGACAGACAGGTTAGGGTTAGGAGGTGTTATATAATACTCAACTAGAGGTGTTACTAGACAGACAGTATGACAGACAGGACAGACAGACAGGTTAGGGTTAGGAGGTGTTATATAATACTCAACTAGAGGTGTTACTAGACAGACAGACAGACAGACAGACAGACAGGTTAGGGTTAGGAGGTGTTATATAATACTCAACTAGAGGTGTTACTAGACAGACAGACAGACAGACAGACAGACAGACAGACAGACAGGTTAGGGTTAGGAGGTGTTATATAATACTCAACTAGAGGTGTTACTAGACAGACAGACAGACAGACAGACAGACAGGTTAGGGTTAGGAGGTGTTATATAATACTCAACTAGAGGTGTTACTAGACAGACAGACAGACAGACAGGTTAGGGTTAGGAGGTGTTATATAATACTCAACTAGAGGTGTTACTAGACAGACAGACAGACAGACAGACAGACAGACAGGTTAGGGTTAGGAGGTGTTATATAATACTCAACTAGAGGTGTTACTAGACAGACAGACAGACAGACAGACAGACAGACAGACAGACAGACAGGTTAGGGTTAGGAGGTGTTATATAATACTCAACTAGAGGTGTTACTAGACAGACAGACAGACAGACAGACAGACAGGTTAGGGTTAGGAGGTGTTATATAATACTCAACTAGAGGTGTTACTAGACAGACAGACAGACAGACAGACAGACAGACAGACAGGTTAGGGTTAGGAGGTGTTATATAATACTCAACTAGAGGTGTTACTAGACAGACAGACAGACAGACAGACAGACAGACAGACAGGTAGACAGACAGGTTAGGGTTAGGAGGTGTTATATAATACTCAACTAGAGGTGTTACTAGACAGACAGACAGACAGACAGACAGACAGACAGGTTAGGGTTAGGAGGTGTTATATAATACTCAACTAGAGGTGTTACTAGACAGACAGACAGACAGACAGGTTAGGGTTAGGAGGTGTTATATAATACTCAACTAGAGGTGTTACTAGACAGACAGACAGACAGACAGACAGACAGACAGGTTAGGGTTAGGAGGTGTTATATAATACTCAACTAGAGGTGTTACTAGACAGACAGACAGACAGACAGACAGACAGACAGGTTAGGGTTAGGAGGTGTTATATAATACTCAACTAGAGGTGTTACTAGACAGACAGACAGACAGACAGACAGACAGACAGACAGACAGGTTAGGGTTAGGAGGTGTTATATAATACTCAACTAGAGGTGTTACTAGACAGACAGACAGACAGACAGAAGAGGGGTTAGGAGGTGTTATATAATACCAACTAGAGGTGTTACTAGACAGACAGACAGACAGACAGACAGGTTAGGGTTAGGAGGTGTTATATAATACTCAACTAGAGGTGTTACTAGACAGACAGACAGACAGACAGACAGACAGTTAGGGTTAGGAGGTGTTATATAATACTCAACTAGAGGTGTTACTAGACAGACAGACAGACAGACAGACAGACAGACAGACAGACAGGTTAGGGTTAGGAGGTGTTATATAATACTCAACTAGAGGTGTTACTAGACAGACAGACAGACAGACAGACAGACAGACAGACAGACAGACAGACAGACAGACAGACAGGTTAGGGTTAGGAGGTGTTATATAATACTCAACTAGAGGTGTTACTAGACAGACAGACAGACAGACAGACAGACAGACAGACAGACAGGTTAGGGTTAGGAGGTGTTATATAATACTCAACTAGAGGTGTTACTAGACAGACAGACAGACAGACAGACAGGTAGACAGACAGGTTAGGGTTAGGAGGTGTTATATAATACAACTAGAGGTGTTAGACAGACAGACAGTTAGGGTTAGGAGGTGTTATATAATACTCAACTAGAGGTGTTACTAGACAGACAGACAGACAGACAGACACAGACAGGTAGACAGACAGGTTAGGGTTAGGAGGTGTTATATAATACTCAACTAGAGGTGTTACTAGACAGACAGACAGACAG
>NW_027040206.1:38943-73943 GCF_034236695.1 Oncorhynchus nerka | reverse complement strand
TCAACTACAGTCTCCTACCAGAGGGAAAGGTAACATGCTATTCAACTACAGTCTCCTACCAGAGGGGAAGGTAACATGCTATTCAACTACAGTCTCCTACCAGAGGGAAAGGTAACATGCTATTCAACTACAGTCTCCTACCAGAGGGGAAGGTAACATGCTATTCAACTACAGTCTCCTACCAGAGGGAAATGTAACATGCTACAGTCTCCTACCAGAGGGAAAGGTAACATGCTATTCAACTACAGTCTCCTACCAGAGGGAAAGGCAACATGCTACAGTCTCCTACCAGAGGGGGTAACATGCTAGTCTCCTACCAGAGGGAAAGGTAACATGCTACAGTCTCCTACCAGAGGAAAGGTAACATGCTACAGTCTCCTACCAGAGGGAAAGGTAACATGCTAACCCTGGGGAATCATGTCCACTCTAGTCAAGGCGTTTCTATCTGATGTGTAGTAAGAGGAATCATGTCCACTCTAATCATGGCGTTTCTATCTGACGTGTAGTAAGAGGGAATCATGTCCACTCTAGTCAAGGCGTTTCTATCTGATGTGTAGTAAGAGGGAATCATGTCCACTCTAGTCAAGGCGTTTCTATCTGCAACAGCCCTGGTGTAAACTGGAACATCTGGAAAGTGGGTGTGGTCTATTGACTCACTCTGCGATCCTATTGGCCAGCTCCATACAAGAGGGTGAGGAGTTAGCGGAGAACAGGACCAATCGGTCCTTTAGTTTGTCTACATCATTGGTCTTAGCCCCTCCCTCTGGGGGCGTGGCCAACCCCTGTCTGGGCTGCCACACTTCAGTGAGACTTTCCTGGAAAACAACACACACAACGTTATTACCACAGAAAGAAATCACATTTAATTTGCCAAATACAACAGTGAAATGCTTTACTTTACAAGCCCTTAACCAACAATGCAGATTTTAAGAAAACAGGGTTAGGAAAATAAATTAAAGTTTAAATCACAATAATGTGTCTACACAAGGGGGGGTTTTGCTCAGTGGGCGAAAACACTGTCTTGAGTGGGTTTCAAGTACCCAAGAGGTTACATTAGCAGAAAACCATGAACCTGCTATAAAAAACCTTCACACAGAAACCCTAATCACTTCACCTCTGTGTCCAGTAGCTTCCTACTGTAGGTACCTGTCCTCCGGGTATTTTTGGATTCAGAACAGCAGAGTAACGACCACATGTAAGACGAAGATAAACTAGCTAGTACTATTAAGTAGTTAACTAACTAACTAACTAACTAACTCTCTCCTCTACAGCTTGGTCCTGGGCCCCCCTCCCCCATGGGTGCACGTTTTGGTATTTACCCTAGTCCTGGGGCCCCCCTCCCCCATGGGTACACGTTTTGGTATTTACCCTAGTCCTGGGGCCCCCCTCCCCCATGGGTACACGTTTTGGTATTTACCCTAGTCCTGGGGCCCCCCTCCCCCATGGGTGCACGTTTTGGTATTTACCCTAGTCCTGGGGCCCCCCTCCCCCATGGGTACACGTTTTGGTATTTACCCTAGTCCTGGGGCCCCCCTCCCCCATGGGTGCACGTTTTGGTATTTACCCTAGTCCTGGGGCCCCCTCCCCATGGGTGCACGTTTTGGTATTTACCCTAGTCCTGGGGCCCCCCTCCCCCATGGGTGCACGTTTTGGTATTTACCCTAGTCCTGGGTAATTTGAATCTGCGGTGTCGTGTCTGGGGGCAGGGGCCCCAGGAGTTTGGTCTTCCCGGTACCTTACCTGGTGGTTACCATGGTGACACCAGGGATGGTATCACCTGGCTGCTCAAGCACTTCCTGATAGCTAACGTTGTCTGGCAACAAACTAAGGAGTAAAAGTTATTACATACTAAACCACTTATATTTATAAATATTTCAAAGTCTAAACTAACAAGAATTTAACTAGCTACACTTTAATTGAGAGAGATTTTATTTTTAGGGGGTTTTAAGTTATCCAAGGTAAAAGCCGCTAGTTGTTGCTGACAGTTTCGTGATGAGCTGAACTCGTTACGGGTTATTACCCCTGCGGTCTATCCCGTACTTCACCGTTTATAGTATTAGATGTGTCCAGGTTGCGATGCTTTAGGTCAATATAAACAACGTCGTTATCGAATTAAATGTCTCACCAGTTTGCTTTCGGTGTCCAGTATAAAAACCGTATTAATTTTTCTTTCCAAATCAACAACAAGTCAACTCTGGAGACATGAGTTGTGTTGACAGCTGTTTTAGTAGACAGACACGAGTAGCACCGTCACCCAGCGGTAGAGTTGAACCTCCCACGTTTTATCCTCTCCACCTGAAGTCTTTCTGTTTTCACAAGAAACGTATGTTATTTTTTACATTTTTTTTTTACAGAGATCTTGTGTGAGAAATTATCAGCAATGTTTTAATTCTGGTTTTATCCGCAGTAGTGTAGAATTTGTTTTATTATTCTGCTGCTCAAACTAACATGGTCCGACCGGAAACGGAAGCACCCCCTCCGGAACATGAATATCTGGATCAGAGAGTTTCTAAACCAAGAGGCGCAATATTTTGAGACTTCCGGGAACACTTCGGCAGAAACTATTTTATATCACAAAAGTGTGGACTTAGATTCTTGACTGGCTGCACATGCGCAGTTTGGCGTGTCGTCGCCATAACAGCCCCTACAAATGGAGTCGGTTGATTTCTATTGGACAAGCAGCTTAAGTCTTTGTCTGGATCATCCAATCACAAGCGAGAAAACAAAATTAACCCGGAAATAGTTAACCCAAAGAGTTTACCGCGAAATTGATCAGACAGACGGGACGGGAGAAGAAAAACAAAAACGAACAAACACGGAACCGACTGAAAAGTAGTATTGCATAGATATTATTATCATAATTATACACCTCGGCTGTCCGGTACATACCGGTCAACTTGACTGACTACTAATGGACGAGTATGACGAGATGTTCGGGATAGAGGACGAGTATGAGCAACAGTTCGCTGATGAGCTGGAGGTCCTGGCTGAGATGGACTGTGAGTTGTAAGCCTAGTTAGATGGATAAAAGTTAGTCTGGTCAAGATTAAAAAAAAAAAATATCCAAAAGTCTTCTTATTAAAACCGACTTTTCTAAACGCGGGTCGATTTGTTTGTTTCTCACCTGGGTGATATAACTCAGAACGGGCAGTAGGCTATAGCAGCGTTTTGAAAAGTCGCAATTTCAAAATATTTGTCACATGAGTCAACAGTCACATGAAATGCTGAATACAAAATGTATTTGTCAACAGGTGAGCAGAATACAACAGGTGTAGTAGACCTTACAGTGAAATGCTGAATACAACAGGTGTAGTAGACCTCACAGTGAAATGCTGAATACAACAGGTGTAGTAGACCTCACAGTGAAATGCTGAATACAACAGGTGTAGTAGACCTCACAGTGAAATGCTGAATACAACAGGTGTAGTAGACCTGACAGTGAAATGCTGAATACAACAGGTGTAGTAGACCTCACAGTGAAATGCTGAATACAACAGGTGTAGTAGACCTCACAGTGAAATGCTGAATACAACAGGTGTAGTAGACCTGACAGTGAAATGCTGAATACAACAGGTGTAGTAGACCTCACAGTGAAATGCTGAATACAACAGGTGTAGTAGACCTCACAGTGAAATGGTGTATGAATACAACAGGTGTAGTAGACCTCAGACCTCACAGTGAAATGACCTCACAGTGAGAAATACTGAATACAACAGGTGTAGTAGACCTCACAGTGAAATGCTGAATACAACAGGTGTAGTAGACCTCACAGTGAAATGCTGAATACAACAGGTGTAGTAGACCTCACAGTGAAATGCTGAATACAACAGGTGTGAGTAGACCTCACAGTGAAATGATGAATACAACAGGTGTAGTAGTCCTCACAGTGAAATGCTGAATACAACAGGTGTAGTAGACAGTGAAATGCTGAATACACAGTGAAGACCTCACAGTGAAATGCTGAATACAACAGGTGTAGTAGACCTCACAGTGAAGTTCTCTGGGATGCTCTGAATACAACAGGTGTAGTAGTTCTCTGGTGAACAGATGTAGTAGTTCTCTGGTGAACAGATGTAGTAGTTCTCTGGGAACAGATGTAGTAGTTCTCTGGGAACAGATGTAACTCTGGTGAACAGATGTAGTAGTTCTCTGGGAACAGATGTAGTAGTTCTCTGGTGAACAGATGTAGTAGTTCTCTAGGAATGTTACAGGTCTTGGTTAGGGTTCCCATGTCTCCATTTTACAGGTCTTGGTTAGGGTCTTGGTTCCAGGGTTCCCATGTCTCCATGTTACAGGTCTTGGTTAGGGTTCCCATGTCTCCATGTTACAGGTCTTGTTACAGTCTTGGTTAGGGTTCCCATGTCTCAGGTCTTGTTGTTCCATGTTACAGGTCTTGGTTAGGGTTCCCATGTCTCCATGTTACAGGTCTTGGTTAGGGTTCCCATGTTACAGGTCTTGGTTAGGGTTCCCATGTTACAGGTCTTGGTTAGGGTTCCCATGTCTCCATGTTACAGGTCTTGGTTAGGGTTCCCATGTCTCCATGTTACAGGTCTTGGTTAGGGTTCCCATGTTACAGGTCTTGGTTAGGGTTCCCATGTTACAGGTCTTGGTTAGGGTTCCCATGTCTCCATGTTACAGGTCTTGGTTAGGGTTCCCATGTTACAGGTCTTGGTTAGGGTTCCCATGTTACAGGTCTTGGTTAGGGTTCTCCATGTTACTCCATGTTACAGGTCTTGGTTAGGGTTCCCATGTCTCCATGTCTCCATGTTACAGGTCTTGGTTAGGGTTCCCATCTTGTTACAGGTCTTTGGTTAGGGTTCCCATGTCTCCATGTTACAGGTCTTGGTTAGGGTTCCCATGTCTCCATGTTACAGGTCTTGGTTAGGGTTCCCATGTTACAGGTCTTGGTTAGGGTTCCCATGTTACAGGTCTTGGGGTTCCCATGTCTCCATGGTTCCCATGTCTCCATGTTACAGGTCTTGGTTAGGGTTCCCATGTTCTTGGTTAGGGTTCACAGGTCTTGGTTAGGGTTCCCATGTCTCCATGTTACAGGTCTTGGTTAGGGTTCCCATGTCTCCATGTTACTTGGTTAGGTCTTGGTTAGGGTTCCCATGTCTCCATGTTACAGGTCTTGGTTAGGGTTCCCATGTCTCCATGTTACTTGGTTAGGTCTGTCTCCATGTTACAGGTCTAGGGTTCCCATGTCTCCATGTTACAGGTCTTGGTTAGGGTTCCCATGTCTCCATGTTACAGGTCTTGGTTAGGGTTCCCATGTCTCCATGTTACAGGTCTTGGTTAGGGTTCCCATGTCTCCATGTTAAAGGTCTTGGTTAGGGTTCCCATGTTACAGGTCTTGGTTAGGGTTCCCATGTCTCCATGTTACAGGTCTTGGTTAGGGTTCCCATGTCTCCATGTTACAGGTCTTGGTTAGGGTTCCCATGTCTCCATGTTACAGGTCTTGGTCAGGGTTCCCATGTCTCCATGTTACAGGTCTTGGTTAGGGTTCCCATGTTACTCTTGGTTAGGGTTCCCATGTTACAGGTCTTGGTTAGGGTTCCCATGTTACAGGTCTTGGTTAGGGTTCCCATGTTACAGGTCTTGGTTAGGGTTCCCATGTCTCCATGTTACAGGTCTTGGTTAGGGTTCCCATGTCTCCATGTTACAGGTCTTGGTTAGGGTTCCCATGTCTCCATGTTACAGGTCTTGGTTAGGGTTCCCATGTTACAGGTCTTGGTTAGGGTTCCCATGTTACAGGTCTTGGTTAGGGTTCCCATGTTACTCCATGTTCCATGTTACAGGTCTTGGTTAGGGTTCCCATGTCTCCATGTTACAGGTCTTGGTTAGGGTTCCCATGTTACAGGTCTTGGTTAGGGTTCCCATGTTACAGGTCTTGGTTATGTTACAGGTCTCCCATGTTACAGGTCTTGGTTAGGGTTCCCATGTTACAGGTTTACAGGTCTTGGTTAGGGTTCATGTCTTGGTTAGGGTTCCCATGTCTCCATGTTACAGGTCTTGGTTAGGGTTCCCATGTCTCCATGTTACAGGTCTTGGTTAGGGTTCCCATGTCTCTTGGTTGGGGTTCCCATGTTACAGCTCTTGGTTAGGGTTCCCATGTTACAGGTCTTGGTTAGGGTTCCCATGTCTCCATGTTACAGGTCTTGGTTAGGGTTCCCATGTTACAGGTCTTGGTTAGGGTTCCCATGTCTCCATGTTACAGGTCTTGGTTAGGGTTCCCATGTCTCCATGTTACAGGTCTTGGTTAGGGTTCCCATGTTACAGGTCTTGGTTAGGGTTCCTATGTCTCCATGTTACAGGTCTTGGTTAGGGTTCCCATGTTACAGGTCTTGGTTAGGGTTCCCATGTTACAGGTCTTGGTTAGGGTTCCCATGTCTCCATGTTACAGGTCTTGGTTAGGGTTCCCATGTTACAGGTCTTGGTTAGGGTTCCCATGTCTCCATGTTACAGGTCTTGGTTAGGGTTCCCATGTTACAGGTCTTGGTTAGGGTTCCCATGTCTCCATGTTACAGGTCTTGGTTAGGGTTCCCATGTCTCCATGTTACAGGTCTTGGTTAGGGTTCCCATGTTACAGGTCTTGGTTAGGGTTCCCATGTCTCCATGTTACAGGTCTTGGTTAGGGTTCCCATGTCTCCATGTTACAGGTCTTGGTTAGGGTTCCCATGTCTCCATGTTACAGGTCTTGGTTAGGGTTCCCATGTTACAGCTCTTGGTTAGGGTTCCCATGTTACAGGTCTTGGTTAGGGTTCCCATGTCTCCATGTTACAGGTCTTGGTTAGGGTTCCCATGTTACAGGTCTTGGTTAGGGTTCCCATGTCTCCATGTTACAGGTCTTGGTTAGGGTTCCCTCGGCCATGTTACAGGTCTTGGTTAGGGTTCCCATGTCTCCATGTTACAGGTCTTGGTTAGGGTTCCCATGTCTCCATGTTACAGGTCTTGGTTAGGGTTCCCATGTTACAGGTCTTGGTTAGGGTTCCCATGTCTCCATGTTACAGGTCTTGGTTAGGGTTCCCATGTCTCCATGTTACAGGTCTTGGTTAGGGTTCCCATGTTACAGGTCTTGGTTAGGGTTCCCATGTTACAGGTCTTGGTTAGGGTTCCCATGTTACAGGTCTTGGTTAGGGTTCCCCCTCGGCCATGTTACAGGTCTTGTTCACAGGAAACGGAGGTGACCACCTCTGCTACTTATCTATCTGCATCTCCTAACACCTGTGTGTAATTTGATGTGTGTGTATTCTGTGTGTGTGTGTGTGTCTCTCTGTGTGTAATTTGATGTGTGTGTATTATGTGTGTGTGTGTGTGTGTGTCTCTCTGTGTGTAATTTGATGTGTGTGTATTCTGTGTGTGTAATTTGAGGACGCCACAAAAGTGTTGTCACTGAAAAATACTGTCGGCTACCTACCTAGTAGTCTGATGTCTCTCTCTCTGTGTGTGTATTATGATGTGTGTATTCTGATGTGTCTCTCTGTGTGGTCAGTTAATCCAGCTCCTTCCACTAAGCGGTCAGAGTTCCGGAAGCAGAAGCCTCAGTCGTTCCAGGAAGCCATCACCGCTGGTGACCAGCCACTCAGGAGCCAATCACAGGCATCGTCAGAACGGAGCCTCGGCCAATTGGAAGGCCCGTCTGTGGCGTGTGACGGAGAGGACATAGAACACCTGCTGGCGGACGAGCCAATCAGTGAGTAGCTCTTCCCTTCTTCTCTGCCGTTAGTGTGATGACGTGAGAGAGAGTACTGTGGTGACTCTTTGTCGTTGATGTATTTGTATCCGTGTGTAGCTCCCAAGGCTAAGCGTCTGAGGCAGGATGTGGCCAAGAAGCTGTTTGAGGTGTCTCAGGTTGATGACATCACCCCCCCGTCGTCTCCAGAGGAGTTTCATCGAACCCCGAGCAGCAGGTAGGATCAAAGGTCATACTGGAACCAGCTGACCAGCCCTCTAATAACCCACTAGTACATCAACTAGAACCAGCTGACCAGCCCTCTAATAACCCACTAGTACATCAACTAGAACCAGCCCTCTAATAACCCACTAGTACATCAACTAGAACCAGTCCTCTAATAATCCACTAGTACATCAACTAGAACCAGCTGACCAGCCCTCTAATAACCCACTAGTACATCAACTAGAACCAGCCCTCTAATAACCCACTAGTACATCAACTAGAATCAGCCCTCTAATAACCGACTAGTACATCAACTAGAACCAGCTGACCAGCCCTCTAATAACCCACTAGTACATCAACTAGAACCAGTCCTCTAATAACCCACTAGTACATCAACTAGAACCAGCTGACCAGCCCTCTAATAACCCACTAGTACATCAACTAGAACCAGTCCTCTAATAATCCACTAGTACATCAACTAGAACCAGCCCTCTAATAACCCACTAGTACATCAACTAGAACCAGCCCTCTAATAACCCACTAGTACATCAACTAGAACCAGCCCTCTAATAACCCACTAGCACATCAACTAGAACCAGCCCTCTAATAACCCACTAGTACATCAACTAGAACCAGCCCTCTAATAACCCACTAGTACATCAACTAGAACCAGCCCTCTAATAACCCACTAGTACATCAACTAGAACCAGCCCTCTAATAACCCACTAGTACATCAACTAGAACCAGCCCTCTAATAACCCACTAGTACATCAACTAGAACCAGCCCTCTAATGACCCACTATTACATCAACTAGAACCAGCCCTCTAATAACCCACTATTACATCAACTAGAACCAGCCCTCTAATAACCCACTAGTATATCAACTGGAACCAGCCCTCTAATAACCCACTAGTACATCAACTAGAACCAGCTGACCAGCCCTCTAATAACCCACTAGTACATCAACTAGAACCAGCCCTCTAATAACCCACTAGTACATCAACTAGAACCAGCCCTCTAATAACCCACTAGTACATCAACTAGAACCAGCCCTCTAATAACCCACTAGAACCAGCTGACCAGCCCTCTAATAACCCACTAGTACATCAACTAGAACCAGCCCTCTAATAACCCACTAGAACCAGCTGACCAGCCCTCTAATAACCCACTAGTACATCAACTAGAACCAGCCCTCTAATAACCCACTAGAACCAGCTGACCAGCCCTCTAATAACCCACTAGTACATCAACTAGAACCAGCTGACCAGCCCTCTAATAACCCACTAGTACATCAACTAGAACCAGCCCTCTAATAACCCACTAGTACATCAACTAGAACCAGCTGACCAGCCCTCTAATAACCCACTAGTACATCAACTAGAACCAGCCCTCTAATGACCCACTAGTACATCAACTAGAACCAGCCCTCTAATAACCCACTAGTACATCAACTAGAACCAGCCCTCTAATAACCCACTATTACATCAACTAGAACCAGCCCTCTAATAACCCACTATTACATCAACTAGAACCAGCCCTCTAATAACCCACTAGTATATCAACTGGAACCAGCCCTCTAATAACCCACTAGTACATCAACTAGAACCAGCTGACCAGCCCTCTAATAACCCACTAGTACATCAACTAGAACCAGCCCTCTAATAACCCACTAGTACATCAACTAGAACCAGCCCTCTAATAACCCACTAGTACATCAACTAGAACCAGCCCTCTAATAACCCACTAGAACCAGCTGACCAGCCCTCTAATAACCCACTAGTACATCAACTAGAACCAGCCCTCTAATAACCCACTAGAACCAGCTGACCAGCCCTCTAATAACCCACTAGTACATCAACTAGAACCAGCCCTCTAATAACCCACTAGAACCAGCTGACCAGCCCTCTAATAACCCACTAGTACATCAACTAGAACCAGCCCTCTAATAACCCACTAGTACATCAACTAGAACCAGCCCTCTAATAACCCACTAGAACCAGCTGACCAGCCCTCTAATAACCCACTAGTACATCAACTAGAACCAGCCCTCTAATAACCCACTAGAACCAGCTGACCAGCCCTCTAATAACCCACTAGTACATCAACTAGAACCAGCCCTCTAATAACCCACTAGTACATCAACTAGAACCAGCCCTCTAATAACCCACTAGTACATCAACTAGAACCAGCCCTCTAATAACCCACTAGTACATCAACTAGAACCAGCCCTCTAATAACCCACTAGTACATCAACTAGAACCAGCTGACCAGCCCTCTAATAACCCACTAGTACATCAACTAGAACCAGCCCTCTAATAACCCACTAGTACATCAACTAGAACCAGCTGACCAGCCCTCTAATAACCCACTAGTACATCAACTAGAACCAGCCCTCTAATGACCCACTAGTACATCAACTAGAACCAGCCCTCTAATAACCCACTAGTACATCAACTAGAACCAGCCCTCTAATAACCCACTAGTACATCAACTAGAACCAGCCCTCTAATAACCCACTAGTACATCAACTAGAACCAGCTGACCAGCCCTCTAATAACCCACTAGTACATCAACTAGAACCAGCCCTCTAATAACCCACTAGTACATCAACTGTCTGAGAATCCACTAGTACATCAACTAGAACCAGCCCTCTAATAACCCACTAGTACATCAACTAGAACCAGCCCTCTAATAACCCACTAGTACATCAACTAGAACCAGCTGACCAGCCCTCTAATAACCCACTAGTACATCAACTAGGTAACCAGCTGACCAGCCCTCTAATAACTGTCCACTAGTACATCAACTAGAACCTGTCCTCTAATAACCCACTAGGTACATCAACTAGAACCAGCTGACCAGCCCCAATAGGTTTCAGGCCCTGTCTGATGGTTGGTGATCTGTCCCATTGATCTGTCCCAATAGGTGGTTTCAGGCCCTGTCTGATGGTTGGTATTGATCTGTCCCAATAGGTGGTTTCAGGCCCTGTCTGATGGTTGGTGATCTGTCCCAATATGGTTTCTGTCTGATGGTTGGTATTGATCTGTCCCAATAGGTGGTTTCAGGCCCTGTCTGATGGTTGGCCCATTGATCTGTCCTGTCAATGGTTTCAGGCCCTGTCTGATGGTTGGTGTCAGGCCCAATAGGTGGTCTGATGGTTGGTATTGATCTGTCCCAATAGGTGGTTTCAGGCCCTGTCTGATGGTTGGTATTGATCTGTCCCAATTGGTTTCCAGGCCCTGTCTGATGGTTGGTGTTGATTGATCTGTCCCAATAGGTGGTTTCAGGCCCTGTCTGATGGTTGGTATTGATCTGTCCCAATAGGTGGTTTCAGTCCCTGTCTGATGGTTGGTATTGATCTGTCCCAATAGGTGGTTACCTGATGGTTGGTATTGATCTGTCCCAATAGGTGGTTTCTGTCTGATGGTTGGTGTTGATCTGTCCCAATAGGTGGTTTCTGTCTGATGGTTGGTATTGATCTGTCCCAATAGGTGGTTTCAGGCCCTGTCTGATGGTTGGTATTGATCTGTCCCAATAGGTGGTTTCTGTCTGATGGTTGGTATTGATCTGTCCCAATAGGTGGTTTCAGGCCCTGTCTGATGGTTGGTGTTGATCTGTCCCAATAGGTGGTTTCAGGCCCTGTCTGATGGTTGGTGTTGATCTGTCCCAATAGGTGGTTTCAGGCCCTGTCTGATGGTTGGTATTGATCTGTCCCAATAGGTGGTTCTGATGGTTGGTATCTGATCCCCAATGTCTGATGGTTGGTATTGATCTGTCCCAATAGGTGGTTTCCAGGCCCTGTCTGATGGTTGGTATTGATCTGTCCCAATAGGGTTGGTGTTGATCTGTCCCACAGGTGGTACCAGGCCCTGTCTGCTGGTTGGTGATCCCAATAGGTGGTTTCTGTCTGATGGTTGGTATTGATCTGTCCCAATAGGTGGTTTCAGGCCCTGTCTGATGGTTGGTGTTGATCTGTCCTGAATAGGTGGTTAGGCCCTGTCTGATGGTTGGTGTTGATCTGTCCCAATAGGTGGTTTCAGGCCCTGTCTGATGGTTGGTGTTGATCTGTCCCAATAGGTGGTTTCTGGCCCTGTCTGATGGTTGGTATTGATCTGTCCCAATAGGTGGTTTCAGGCCCTGTCTGATGGTTGGTGTTGATATAGTTGGTATTGATCTGTCCCAATAGGTGGTTTCAGGCCCTGTCTGATGGTTGGCATTGATCTGTCCCAATAGGTGGTGTCAGGCCCTGTCTGATGGTTGGTATTGATCTGTCCCAATAGGTGGTTTCAGGCCCTGTCTGATGGTTGGTATTGATCTGTCCCAATAGGTGGTTTCAGGCCCTGTCTGATGGTTGGTATTGATCTGTCCCAATAGGTGGTTTCAGGCCCTGTCTGATGGTTGGCATTGATCTGTCCCAATAGGTGGTTTCAGTCCCTGTCTGATGGTTGGTATTGATCTGTCCCAATAGGTGGTACTGTCTGAGGCCCTGTCTGATGGTTTTCTGTCTGATGGTGGTATTGATCTGTCCCAATAGGTGGTTTCAGGCCTGATGGTTGGTATTGATCTGTCCCAATAGGTGGTTTCAGGCCCTGTCTGATGGTTGGTATTGATCTGTCCCAATAGGTGGGTTGGTATTGATCTGTCTGATGGTTGGTGTTGATCTGTCCCAATAGGTGGTTTCAGGCCCTGTCTGATGGTTGGTATTGATCTGTCCCAATAGGTGGTTTCAGGCCCTGTCTGATGGTTGGTATTGATCTGTCCCAATAGGTGGTTTCAGGCCCTGTCTGATGGTTGGTGTTGATCTGTCCCATTGATCTGTCCCAATAGGTGGTTTCAGGCCCTGTCTGATGGTTGGTATTGATCTGTCCCAATAGGTGGTTTCAGTCCCTGTCTGATGGTTGGTTTGGTCCCAATTGGTTACTGTCTGATCTGTCCCAATAGGTGGTTTCTGTCTGATGGTTGGTATTGATCTGTCCCAATAGGTGGTTTCAGGCCCTGTCTGATGGTTGGTGTTGATTGATCTGTCCCAATGGTGGTTACCCTCTGATGGTTGGTATTGATCTGTCCCAATAGGTGGTTTCTGTCTGATGGTTGGTATTGATCTGTCCCAATAGGTGGTTTCAGGCCCTGTCTGATGGTTGGTATTGATCTGTCCCAATAGGTGGTTTCAGGCCCTGTCTGATGGTTGGTATTGATCTGTCCCAATAGGTGGTTTCAGGCCCTGTCTGATGGTTGGTATTGATCTGTCCCAATAGGTGGTTTCTGAGGCCCTGTCTGATGGTTGGTATTGATCTGTCCCAATAGGTTTCAGGTTACTGTCTGATGGTTGGTTGATCTGTCCCAATAGGTGGTTTCAGGCCCTGTCTGATGGTTGGTGTTGATCCCCAATAGGTGTCTGATGGTTGGTATTGATCTGTCCCAATAGGTGGTTTCAGGCCCTGTCTGATGGTTGGTATTGATCTGTCCCAATAGGTGGTTTCTGTCTGATGGTTGGTATTGATCTGTCCCAATAGGTGGTTTCTGATGGTTGCCCTGTCTGATGGTTGGTGTTGATCTGTCCCAATTGGTTACTCTGATGGTTGGTATTGATCTGTCCCAATAGGTGGTTTCAGGCCCTGTCTGATGGTTGGTGTTGATCTGTCCCAATAGGTGGTTTCAGGCCCTGTCTGATGGTTGGTATTGATCTGTCCCAATAGGTGGTTTCAGGCCCTGTCTGATGGTTGGTGTTGATCTGTCCCAATTGGTTTCTGTCTGATGGTTGGTATTGATGTCCCAATAGGTGGTTTCAGGCCCTGATCTGATGGTTGGTGGTTTCATTGATCTGTCCCAATAGGTGGTTTCAGGCCCTGTCTGATGGTTGGTGTTGATCTGTCCCAATAGGTGGTTTCAGGCCCTGTCCCATCTGTCCCAATAGGTGGTTTCTGTCTGATGGTTGGTATTGATCTGTCCCAATAGGTGGTTTCAGGCCCTGTCTGATGGTTGGTATTGATCTGTCCCAATGGTGGTTTCTGTCTGATGGTTGGTATTGATCTGTCCCAATAGGTGGTTTCAGGCCCTGTCTGATGGTTGGTATTGATCTGTCCCAATAGGTGGTTTCAGGCCCTGTCTGATGGTTGGTATTGATCTGTCCCAATAGGTGGTTTCAGGCCCTGTCTGATGGTTGGTATTGATCTGTCCCAATAGGTGGTTTCAGGCCCTGTCTGATGGTTGGCATGATCTGTCCCAATAGTGGTTTCAGTCCCTGTCTGATGGTTGGTATTGATCTGTCCCAATAGGTGGTTTCAGGCCCTGTCTGATGGTTGGTGTTGATCTGTCCCAATAGGTGGTTTCTGTCTGATGGTTGGTATTGATCTGTCCCAATAGGTGGTTTCAGGCCCTGTCTGATGGTTGGTATTGATCTGTCCCAATAGGTGGTTGGTTGGTCAGATCTGCCCAATGGTGGTTTTTCTGTGATGGTTGGTATTGATCTGTCCCAATAGGTGGTTTCTGTCTGATGGTTGGTATTGATCTGTCCCAATAGGTGGTTTCAGGCCCTGTCTGATGGTTGGTGTTGATCTGTCCCAATAGGTGGTTTCTGTCTGATGGTTGGTATTGATCTGTCCCAATAGGTGGTTTCAGGCCCTGTCTGATGGTTGGTATTGATCTGTCCCAATAGGTGGTTTCAGGCCCTGTCTGATGGTTGGTATTGATCTGTCCCAATAGGTGGTTTCAGGCCCTGTCTGATGGTTGGTATTGATCTGTCCCAATAGGTGGTTTCAGGCCCTGTCTGATGGTTGGTATTGATCTGTCCCAATAGGTGGTTTCAGGCCCTGTCTGATGGTTGGTATTGATCTGTCCCAATAGGTGGTTTCAGGCCCTGTCTGATGGTTGGCATTGATCTGTCCCAATAGGTGGTTTCAGTCCCTGTCTGATGGTTGGTATTGATCTGTCCCAATAGGTGGTACCAGGCCCTGTCTGATGGTTGGTGTTGATCTGTCCCAATAGGTGGTTTCTGTCTGATGGTTGGTATTGATCTGTCCCAATAGGTGGTTTCAGGCCCTGTCTGATGGTTGGTATTGATCTGTCCCAATAGGTGGTTTCTGTCTGATGGTTGGTGTTGATCTGTCCCAATAGGTGGTTTCAGGCCCTGTCTGATGGTTGGTATTGATCTGTCCCAATAGGTGGTTTCAGGCCCTGTCTGATGGTTGGTATTGATCTGTCCCAATAGGTGGTTTCAGGCCCTGATGGTTGGTATTGATCTGTCCCAATAGGTGGTTTCTGGCCCTCTGATGGTTGGTATTGATCTGTCCCAATAGGTGGTTACCCTGTCTGATGGTTGGTGTTGATCTGTCCCTAGGTGGTTTCTGTCTGATGGTTGGTATTGATCTGTCCCAATAGGTGGTTAGGCTGTCTGATGGTTGGTATTGATCTGTCCCAATAATAGGTGGTTACTCAGTCTGTCTGATGGTTGGTATTGATCTGTCCCAATAGGTGGTTACTGTCTGATGGTTGGTATTGATCTGTCCCAATAGGTGGTTTCAGGCCCTGTCTGATGGTTGGTATTGATCTGTCCCAATAGGTGGTTTCAGTTTCAGTGGTTTCAGGCCCTGTCTGATGGTTGGTATTGATCTGTCCCAATAGGTGGTTTCAGGCCCTGTCTGATGGTTGGTATTGATCTGTCCCAATAGGTGGTTTCAGGCCCTGTCTGATGGTTGGTATTGATCTGTCCCAATAGGTGGTTTCAGGCCCTGTCTGATGGTTGGTATTGATCTGTCCCAATGGTTGGTATTGGTGGTTTCAGGCCCTGTCTGATGGTTGGTTGGTATTGATCTGTCCCAATAGGTGGTTTCAGGCCCTGTCTGATGGTTGGTATTGATCTGTCCCAATAGGTGGTTTCAGGCCCTGTCTGATGGTTGGTATTGATCTGTCCCAATAGGTGGTTTCAGGCCCTGTCTGATGGTTGGTGTTGATCTGTCCCAATAGGTGGTTTCAGGCCCTGTCTGATGGTTGGTGTTGATCTGTCCCAATAGGTGGTTTCTGGATGGTTGGTATTGATCTGTCCCAATTGGTTTCAGGCCCTGTCTGATGGTTGGTATTGATCTGTCCCAATAGGTGGTTTCAGGCCCTGTCTGATGGTTGGTGTTGATCTGTCCCAATAGGTGGTTTCTGTCTGATGGTTGGTATTGATCTGTCCCAATAGGTGGTTTCATGGTTGGTATTGATCCCCAATAGGTGGTTTCTGTCTGATGGTTGGTATTGATCTGTCCCAATAGGTGGTTTCAGGCCCTGTCTGATGGTTGGTGTTGATCTGTCCCAATAGGTGGTTTCAGGCCCTGTCTGATGGTTGGTATTGATCTGTCCCAATAGGTGGTTTCAGGCCCTGTCTGATGGTTGGTATTGATCTGTCCCAATAGGTGGTTTCAGGCCCTGTCTGATGGTTGGCATTGATCTGTCCCAATAGGTGGTTTCAGTCCCTGTCTGATGGTTGGTATTGATCTGTCCCAATAGGTGGTTACTGTCTGATGGTTGGTGTTGATCTGTCCCAATAGGTGGTTTCTGTCTGATGGTTGGTATTGATCTGTCCCAATAGGTGGTTTCAGGCCCTGTCTGATGGTTGGTATTGATCTGTCCCAATAGGTGGTTTCAGGCCCTGTCTGATGGTTGGTATTGATCTGTCCCAATAGGTGGTTTCTGTCTGATGGTTGGTATTGATCTGTCCCAATAGGTGGTTTCTGTCTGATGGTTGGTATTGATCTGTCCCAATAGGTGGTTTCAGGCCCTGTCTGATGGTTGGTATTGATCTGTCCCAATAGGTGGTTTCAGGCCCTGTCTGATGGTTGGTGTTGATCTGTCCCAATAGGTGGTTTCATCTGTCCTGTCCCAATAGGTGGTTTCAGGCCCTGTCTGATGGTTGGTGTTGATCTGTCCCAATAGGTGGTTACTGTCTGATGGTTGGTATTGATCTGTCCCAATAGGTGGTTTCAGGCCCTGTCTGATGGTTGGTGTTGATATAGTTGGTATTGATCTGTCCCAATAGGTGGTTTCAGGCCCTGTCTGATGGTTGGCATTGATCTGTCCCAATAGGTGGTGTCAGGCCCTGTCTGATGGTTGGTATTGATCTGTCCCAATAGGTGGTTTCAGGCCCTGTCTGATGGTTGGTTTCTGTCCCAATAGGTGGTTTCCCCCAATGTCTGATGGTTGGTATTGATCTGTCCCAATAGGTGGTTTCAGGCCCTGTCTGATGGTTGGTATTGATCTGTCCCAATAGGTGGTTTCCAGGCCCTGTCTGATGGTTGGTGTTGATCTGTCCCAATAGGTGGTTTCAGGCCCTGTCTGATGGTTGGTGTTGATCTGTCCCAATAGGTGGTTTCTGGATGGTTTCAGGCCCTGTCCCAATGGTGGTTTCAGGCCCTGTCTGATGGTTGGTATTGATCTGTCCCAATAGGTGGTTTCTGTCTGATGGTTGGTATTGATCTGTCCCAATAGGTGGTTTCAGGCCCTGTCTGATGGTTGGTATTGATCTGTCCCAATAGGTGGTTTCAGGCCCTGTCTGATGGTTGGTATTGATCTGTCCCAATAGGTGGTTTCTGAGGCCCTGTCTGATGGTTGGTATTGATCTGTCCCAATAGGTGGTTTCAGGCCCTGTCTGATGGTTGGTATTGATCTGTCCCAATAGGTGGTTTCAGGCCCTGTCTGATGGTTGGTATTGATCTGTCCCAATAGGTGGTTTGGCTGATGGTTGGTATTGATCTGTCCCAATAGGTGGTTTCAGGCCCTGTCTGATGGTTGGTATTGATCTGTCCCAATAGGTGGTTTCTGTCTGATGGTTGGTATTGATCTGTCCCAATAGGTGGTTTCAGGCCCTGTCTGATGGTTGGTGTTGATCTGTCCCAATAGGTGGTTTCAGGCCCTGTCTGATGGTTGGTATTGATCTGTCCCAATAGGTGGTTTCAGGCCCTGTCTGATGGTTGGTATTGATCTGTCCCAATAGGTGGTTTCTGTCTGATGGTTGGTATTGATCTGTCCCAATAGGTGGTTTCAGGCCCTGTCTGATGGTTGGTATTGATCTGTCCCAATAGGTGGTTACTGTCTGATGGTTGGTATTGATCTGTCCCAATAGGTGGTTACTGTCTGATGGTTGGTGTTGATCTGTCCCAATAGGTGGTTTCAGGCCCTGTCTGATGGTTGGTGTTGATCTGTCCCAATAGGTGGTTTCTGTCTGATGGTTGGTATTGATCTGTCCCAATAGGTGGTTTCAGGCCCTGTCTGATGGTTGGTGTTGATCTGTCCCAATAGGTGGTTACTGTCTGATGGTTGGTATTGATCTGTCCCAATAGGTGGTTTCAGGCCCTGTCTGATGGTTGGTGTTGATCTGTCCCAATAGGTGGTACCAGGCCCTGTCTGATGGTTGGTGTTGATCTGTCCCAATAGGTGGTACCAGGCCCTGTCTGATGGTTGGTGTTGATCTGTCCCAATAGGTGGTTTCTGTCTGATGGTTGGTATTGATCTGTCCCAATAGGTGGTTTCAGGCCCTGTCTGATGGTTGGTATTGATCTGTCCCAATAGGTGGTACCAGGCCCTGTCTGATGGTTGGTGTTGATCTGTCCCAATAGGTGGTTTCTGTCTGATGGTTGGTATTGATCTGTCCCAATAGGTGGTTTCTGTCTGATGGTTGGTATTGATCTGTCCCAATAGGTGGTTTCAGGCCCTGTCTGATGGTTGGCATTGATCTGTCCCAATAGGTGGTTTCAGGCCCTGTCTGATGGTTGGTATTGATCTGTCCCAATAGGTGGTTTCAGGCCCTGTCTGATGGTTGGTATTGATCTGTCCCAATAGGTGGTTTCAGGCCCTGTCTGATGGTTGGCATTGATCTGTCCCAATAGGTGGTTTCAGTCCCTTTCTGATGGTTGGTATTGATCTGTCCCAATAGGTGGTACCAGGCCCTGTCTGATGGTTGGTGTTGATCTGTCCCAATAGGTGGTTTCTGTCTGATGGTTGGTATTGATCTGTCCCAATAGGTGGTTTCAGGCCCTGTCTGATGGTTGGTATTGATCTGTCCCAATAGGTGGTTTCAGGCCCTGTCTGATGGTTGGTATTGATCTGTCCCAATAGGTGGTTTCTGTCTGATGGTTGGTATTGATCTGTCCCAATAGGTGGTTTCTGTCTGATGGTTGGTATTGATCTGTCCCAATAGGTGGTTTCAGGCCCTGTCTGATGGTTGGTATTGATCTGTCCCAATAGGTGGTTTCAGGCCCTGTCTGATGGTTGGTATTGATCTGTCCCAATAGGTGGTTTCAGGCCCTGTCTGATGGTTGGTATTGATCTGTCCCAATAGGTGGTTTCAGGCCCTGTCTGATGGTTGGTATTGATCTGTCCCAATAGGTGGTTTCAGGCCCTGTCTGATGGTTGGTATTGATCTGTCCCAATAGGTGGTTTCTGATGGCCCTGTCTGATGGTTGGTATTGATCTGTCCCAATAGGTGGTTTCAGGCCCTGTCTGATGGTTGGTATTGATCTGTCCCAATAGGTGGTTTCAGGCCCTGTCTGATGGTTGGTGTTGATCTGTCCCAATAGGTGGTTTCTGTCTGATGGTTGGTATTGATCTGTCCCAATGGTGGTTTCTGTCCCAGGTGGTTTCCCCTGTCTGATGGTTGGTATTGATCTGTCCCAATAGGTGGTTTCTGTCTGATGGTTGGTATTGATCTGTCCCAATGGTGGTTTCTGTCTGATGGTTGGTATTGATCTGTCCCAATAGGTGGTTTCATGGTTGGTATTGATCCCCAATGTCTGATGGTTGGTATTGATCTGTCCCAATAGGTGGTTTCAGGCCCTGTCTGATGGTTGGTGTTGATCTGTCCCAATAGGTGGTTACTTGATGGTTGGTATTGATCTGTCCCAATAGGTGGTTTCAGGCCCTGTCTGATGGTTGGTGTTGATCTGTCCCAATAGGTGGTTTGTCTGATGGTTGGTATTGATCTGTCCCAATAGGTGGTTTCAGGCCCTGGTGGTTGGTGTTGATCTGTCCCAATAGTGGTTTCTGTCTGATGGTTGGTGTTGATCTGTCCCAATAGGTGGTTTCAGGCCCTGTCTGATGGTTGGTATTGATCTGTCCCAATAGGTGGTTTCAGGCCCTGTCTGATGGTTGGTGTTGATCTGTCCCAATAGGTGGTTTCAGGCCCTGTCTGATGGTTGGTATTGATCTGTCCCAATAGGTGGTTTCTGCCCTGTCTGATGGTTGGTATTGATCTGTCCCAATAGGTGGTTTCATGTCTGATGGTGGTTTCTGTCTGATGGTTGGTATTGATCTGTCCCAATAGGTGGTTTCAGGCCCTGTCTGATGGTTGGTATTGATCTGTCCCAATGGTTGTAGATCTGTCCCAATAGGTGGTTTTAGGCCCTGTCTGATGGTTGGTGTTGATCTGGTGGTTTTCTGTCTGACTGGTGGTTTCTGATGGTTGGTATTGATCTGTCCCAATAGGTGGTTTCAGGCCCTGTCTGATGGTTGGTATTGATCTGTCCCAATAGGTGGTTACTGTCTGATGGTTGGTATTGATCTGTCCCAATAGGTGGTTACTGTCTGATGGTTGGTATTGATCTGTCCCAATAGGTGGTTTCAGGCCCTGTCTGATGGTTGGTGTTGATCTGTCCCAATAGGTGGTACCAGGCCCTGTCTGATGGTTGGTGTTGATCTGTCCCAATAGGTGGTTTCCAGGCCCTGTCTGATGGTTGGTGTTGATCTGTCCCAATAGGTGGTTTCCCTGTCTGATGGTTGGTATTGATCTGTCCCAATAGGTGGTTTCAGGCCCTGTCTGATGGTTGGTATTGATCTGTCCCAATAGGTGGTACCAGGCCCTGTCTGATGGTTGGTGTTGATCTGTCCCAATAGGTGGTTTCTGTCTGATGGTTGGTATTGATCTGTCCCAATAGGTGGTTTCTGTCTGATGGTTGGTATTGATCTGTCCCAATAGGTGGTTTCAGGCCCTGTCTGATGGTTGGTATTGATCTGTCCCAATAGGTGGTTTCAGGCCCTGTCTGATGGTTGGTATTGATCTGTCCCAATAGGTGGTTTCAGGCCCTGTCTGATGGTTGGTATTGATCTGTCCCAATAGGTGGTTTCAGGCCCTGTCTGATGGTTGGCATTGATCTGTCCCAATAGGTGGTTTCAGTCCCTTTCTGATGGTTGGTATTGATCTGTCCCAATAGGTGGTACCAGGCCCTGTCTGATGGTTGGTGTTGATCTGTCCCAATAGGTGGTTTCTGTCTGATGGTTGGTATTGATCTGTCCCAATAGGTGGTTTCAGGCCCTGTCTGATGGTTGGTATTGATCTGTCCCAATAGGTGGTTTCAGGCCCTGTCTGATGGTTGGTATTGATCTGTCCCAATAGGTGGTTTCTGTCTGATGGTTGGTATTGATCTGTCCCAATAGGTGGTTTCTGTCTGATGGTTGGTATTGATCTGTCCCAATAGGTGGTTTCAGGCCCTGTCTGATGGTTGGTATTGATCTGTCCCAATAGGTGGTTTCAGGCCCTGTCTGATGGTTGGTATTGATCTGTCCCAATAGGTGGTTTCAGGCCCTGTCTGATGGTTGGTCCCTTGATCTGTCCCAATAGGTGGTTTCAGGCCCTGTCTGATGGTTGGTATTGATCTGTCCCAATAGGTGGTTTCAGGCCCTGTCTGATGGTTGGTATTGATCTGTCCCAATAGGTGGTTTCAGGCCCTGTCTGATGGTTGGCCTGTCCCAATAGGTGGTTTCAGTCCCTGTCTGATGGTTGGTATTGATCTGTCCCAATAGGTGGTACCAGGCCCTGTCTGATGGTTGGTGTTGATCTGTCCCAATAGGTGGTTTCTGTCTGATGGTTGGTATTGATCTGTCCCAATAGGTGGTTTCAGGCCCTGTCTGATGGTTGGTATTGATCTGTCCCAATAGGTGGTTTCTGTCTGATGGTTGGTATTGATCTGTCCCAATAGGTGGTTTCTGATGGTTGGTATTGATCTGTCCCAATAGGTGGTTTCAGGCCCTGTCTGATGGTTGGTATTGATCTGTCCCAATAGGTGGTTTCAGGCCCTGTCTGATGGTTGGTGTTGATCTGTCCCAATAGGTGGTTACTGTCTGATGGTTGGTATTGATCTGTCCCAATAGGTGGTTTCAGGCCCTGTCTGATGGTTGGTGTTGATCTGTCCCAATAGGTGGTTACTGTCTGATGGTTGGTATTGATCTGTCCCAATAGGTGGTTTCAGGCCCTGTCTGATGGTTGGTGTTGATATAGTTGGTATTGATCTGTCCCAATAGGTGGTTTCAGGCCCTGTCTGATGGTTGGTATTGATCTGTCCCAATAGGTGGTTTCAGGCCCTGTCTGATGGTTGGTATTGATCTGTCCCAATAGGTGGTTTCAGGCCCTGTCTGATGGTTGGTATTGATCTGTCCCAATAGGTGGTTTCAGGCCCTGTCTGATGGTTGGTATTGATCTGTCCCAATAGGTGGTTTCCCTGTCCCAATAGGTGGTTTCAGGCCCTGTCTGATGGTTGGTATTGATCTGTCCCAATAGGTGGTTTCAGGCCCTGTCTGATGGTTGGTATTGATCTGTCCCAATAGGTGGTTTCAGGCCCTGTCTGATGGTTGGTATTGATCTGTCCCAATAGGTGGTTTCAGGCCCTGTCTGATGGTTGGTGTTGATCTGTCCCAATAGGTGGTTTCTGTCTGATGGTTGGTATTGATCTGTCCCAATAGGTGGTTTCAGGCCCTGTCTGATGGTTGGTATTGATCTGTCCCAATAGGTGGTTTCAGGCCCTGTCTGATGGTTGGTATTGATCTGTCCCAATAGGTGGTTTCAGGCCCTGTCTGATGGTTGGTTGATCTGTCCCAATCTGATGGTGTTGATCTGTCCCAATGGTGGTTTCTGTCTGATGTCTGATGGTTGGTGTTGATCTGTCCCAATCTGTCCAATAGGTGGTTTCTGTCTGATGGTTGGTATTGATCTGTCCCAATAGGTGGTTTCAGGCCCTGTCTGATGGTTGGTATTGATCTGTCCCAATAGGTGGTTTCAGGCCCTGTCTGATGGTTGGTATTGATCTGTCCCAATAGGTGGTTTCTGTCTGATGGTTGGTATTGATCTGTCCCAATAGGTGGTTTCTGTCTGATGGTTGGTATTGATCTGTCCCAATAGGTGGTTTCAGGCCCTGTCTGATGGTTGGCATTGATCTGTCCCAATAGGTGGTTTCAGGCCCTGTCTGATGGTTGGTATCTGTCCCAATAGGTGGTTTCAGGCCCTGTCTGATGGTTGGTATTGATCTGTCCCAATAGGTGGTTTCAGGCCCTGTCTGATGGTTGGCATTGATCTGTCTGATGGTGGTTTCAGTCCCTGTCTGATGGTTGGTATTGATCTGTCCCAATAGGTGGTACCAGGCCCTGTCTGATGGTTGGTGTTGATCTGTCCCAATAGGTGGTTTCTGTCTGATGGTTGGTATTGATCTGTCCCAATAGGTGGTTTCCCAGGCCCTGTCTGATGGTTGGTATTGATCTGTCCCAATAGGTGGTTTCAGGCCCTGTCTGATGGTTGGTATTGATCTGTCCCAATAGGTGGTTTCAGGCCCTGTCTGATGGTTGGTATTGATCTGTCCCAATAGGTGGTTTCTGTCTGATGGTTGGTATTGATCTGTCCCAATAGGTGGTTTCTGATGGTTGAGTGTTGATCTGTCCCAATGTCTGATGGTTGGTATTGATCTGTCCCAATAGGTGGTTTCAGGCCCTGTCTGATGGTTGGTATGTCTGATAGGTGGTTTCAGGCCCTGTCTGATGGTTGGTGATCTGTCCCAATAGGTGGTTTCAGGCCCTGTCTGATGGTTGGTATTGATCTGTCCCAATTGGTGGTTTCAGGCCCTGTCTGATGGTTGGTGTTGATCTGTCCCAATAGGTGATTTCAGGCCCTGTCTGATGGTTGGTATGATCTGTCCCAATGATGGTTGGTATTGATCTGTCCCAATAGGTGGTTTCAGGCCCTGTCTGATGGTTGGTGTTGATCTGTCCCAATAGGTGGTTTCAGTCCCTGTCTGATGGTTGGTATTGATCTGTCCCAATAGGTGGTTTCAGGCCCTGTCTGATGGTTGGTATTGATCTGTCCCAATAGGTGGTTACTGTCTGATGGTTGGTATTGATCTGTCCCAATAGGTGGTTTCAGGCCCTGTCTGATGGTTGGTATTGATCTGTCCCAATCTGTCTGATGGTTGGTATTGATCTGTCCCAATAGGTGGTTTCAGGCCCTGTCTGATGGTTGGTATTGATCTGTCCCAATAGGTGGTGGTTTCTGATGGTTGGTGTTGATCTGTCCCAATAGGGGTTTTCCTGTCTGATGGTTGGTGTTGATCTGTCCCAATAGGTGGTTTCAGGCCCTGTCTGATGGTTGGTATTGATCTGTCCCAATATGGTACCAGGCCCTTGGTTGGTGTTGATCTGTCCCAATAGGTGGTTTCAGGCCCTGTCTGATGGTTGGTATTGATCTGTCCCAATAGGTGGTTTCAGGCCCTGTCTGATGGTTGGTATTGATCTGTCCCAATAGGTGGTTTCAGGCCCTGTCTGATGGTTGGTATTGATCTGTCCCAATAGGTGGTTTCTGGCCCTGTCTGATGGTTGGTATTGATCTGTCCCAATAGGTGGTTTCAGGCTGTCTGATGGTTGGTGTTGATCTGTCCCAATAGGTGGTTTTCTGTCTGATGGTTGGTTGATCTGTCCCAATAGGTGGTACCAGGCCCTGTCTGATGGTTGGTGTTGATCTGTCCCAATAGGTGGTTTCTGGGTTGGTGATCTGTCCCATGGTTTCAGGCTGTCTGATGGTTGATCTGTCCCAATAGGTGGTTTCAGGCCCTGTCTGATGGTTGGTGTTGATCTGTCCCAATAGGTGGTTTCTGTCTGACTGTCTGATGGTTGGTATTGATCTGTCCCAATAGGTGGTTTCAGGCCCTGTCTGATGGTTGGTGTTGATCTGTCCTGTCAATAGGTGGTTTCACTGTCTGATGGTTGGTATTGATCTGTCCCAATAGGTGGTTTCAGGCCCTGTCTGATGGTTGGTGTTGATCTGTCCCAATAGGTGGTTTTCAGGCCCTGTCTGATGGTTGGTGTTGATCTGTCCCAATGATGGTTGGTATTGATCTGTCCCAATAGGTGGTTTCAGGCCCTGTCTGATGGTTGGTATTGATCTGTCCCAATAGGTGGTTTCAGGCCCTGTCTGATGGTTGGTATTGATCTGTCCCAATAGGTGGTTTCAGGCCCTGTCTGATGGTTGGTATTGATCTGTCCCAATAGGTGGTTTCAGGCTGTCTGATGGTTGGTATTGATCTGTCCCAATAGGTGGTTTCAGGCCCCAATGTCTGATGGTTGGTATTGATCTGTCCCAATAGGTGGTTTCAGGCCCTGTCTGATGGTTGGTATTGATCTGTCCCAATAGGTGGTTTCAGGCCCTGTCTGATGGTTGGTATTGATCTGTCCCAATAGGTGGTTTCAGGCCCTGTCTGATGGTGGTATTGATCTGTCCCAATAGGTGGTTTCAGGCCCTGTCTGATGGTTGGTATTGATCTGTCCCAATAGGTGGTTTCAGGCCCTGTCTGATGGTTGGTATTGATCTGTCCCAATAGGTGGTTTCTGTCTGATGGTTGGTGATCTGTCCCAATCTGGTTTCAGGCCCTGATGGTTGGTATTGATCTGTCCCAATAGGTGGTTTCAGGCCCTGTCTGATGGTTGGTATTGATCTGTCCCAATAGGTGGTTTCAGGCCCTGTCTGATGGTGGCATTGATCTGTCCCAATAGGTGGTTTCAGGCCCTGTCTGATGGTTGGTATTGATCTGTCCCAATAGGTGGTTTCAGGCCCTGTCTGATGGTTGGTATTGATCTGTCCCAATAGGTGGTTTCAGGCCCTGTCTGATGGTTGGTGTTGATCTGTCCCAATAGGTGGTTTCAGGCCCTGTCTGATGGTTGGTGTTGATCTGTCCCAATCTGATGGTTGGTATTGATCTGTCCCCAATAGGTGGTTTCAGGCCCTCTCTGATGGTTGGTATTGATCTGTCCCATGGTTGGTATGGTGATCTGTCCCAATAGGTGGTTTCTGTCTGGCCCTGGTATTGATCTGTCCCAATATGGTTGGTATTGATCTGTCCCAATAGGTGGTTTCTGATGGTTGGTATTGATCTGTCCCAATGGTGGTTTCTGATGGTTGGTATTTCAGGCCCTGTCTGATGGTTGGTGATCTGTCCCAATAGGTGGTTTCAGGCCCTGTCTGATGGTTGGTATTGATCTGTCCCAATAGGTGGTTTCAGGCCCTGTCTGATGGTTGGTATTGATCTGTCCCAATAGGTGGTTTCTGGCCCTGTCTGATGGTTGGTATTGATCTGTCCCAATAGATGGTTACTGTCTGATGGTTGGTATTGATCTGTCCCAATTGGTGGTTTCAGGCCCTGTCTGATGGTTGGTGTTGATCTGTCCCAATAGGTGATTACTGTCTGATGGTTGGTATTGATCTGTCCCAATAGGTGGTTTCAGGCCCTGTCTGATGGTTGGTGTTGATCTGTCCCAATAGGTGGTTACTGTCTGATGGTTGGTATTGATCTGTCCCAATAGGTGGTTTCAGGCCCTGTCTGATGGTTGGTATTGATCTGTCCCAATAGGTGGTTACCCTGTCTGATGGTATGATCTGTATTGATCTGTCCTGTCCCAATAGGTGGTTTCAGGCCCTGTCTGATGGTTGGTATTGATCTGTCCCAATAGGTGGTTTCAGGCCCTGTCTGATGGTTGGTATTGATCTGTCCCAATAGGTGGTTACTGTCTGATGGTTGGTATTGATCTGTCCCAATAGGTGGTTACTGTCTGATGGTTGGTATTGATCTGTCCCAATAGGTGGTTTCAGGCCCTGTCTGATGGTTGGTGTTGATATAGTTGGTATTGATCTGTCCCAATAGGTGGTTACTGTCTGATGGTTGGTATTGATCTGTCCCAATAGGTGGTTACTGTCTGATGGTTGGTATTGATCTGTCCCAATAGGTGGTTTCAGGCCCTGTCTGATGGTTGGTATTGATCTGTCCCAATAGGTGGTTTCAGGCCCCAATGTCAATATGAGGAACTCTCAAATCAAAGTGTGTGTGTGTGTGTGTGTGTGTATGTGTGTGTGTGTGTGTGTGTGTGTGTGTGTGTAGACCCCAGCTAATCCCGGTGATCTTGGACATCAGTGGCTTCGCAGCCATCCAGGAGTCTCCTCGGAGAGTCACCCTGCGCAACGTCGTGTCACGTCCTGAAGGCCCCCCGGCCGAGGGGGATACGTTAGCGTGACGGACCAGACAGGAAACCGCGTCTACCTCCGACAGACAGACGACCTGAGGGGAAAGGTCAACTTTTAGCCAATCACTGAGCTTTACCTGATCCACCAATCACCTCTCTCTCTGTCTCCCTTATTAACTGTCTTATAGGACCCCAGTCACCTCTCTCTGTCTTATAGGACCCCAGTCACCTCTCTCTCTGTCTTATAGGACCCCAGTCACCTCTCTCTGTCTTATAGGACCCCAGTCACCTCTCTCTGTCTTATAGGACCCCAGTCACCTCTCTCTGTCTTATAGGACCCCAGTCACCTCTCTCTGTCTTATAGGACCCCAGTCACCTCTCTGTCTTATAGGACCCCAGTCACCTCTCTCTGTCTTATAGGACCCCAGTCACCTCTCTCTGTCTTATAGGACCCCAGTCACCTCTCTCTGTCTTATAGGACCCCAGTCACCTCTCTCTGTCTTATAGGACCCCAGTCACCTCTCTCTGTCTTATAGGACCCCAGTCACCTCTCTCTGTCTTATAGGACCCCAGTCACCTCTCTCTCTGTCTTATAGGACCCCAGTCACCTCTCTCTCTGTCTTATAGGACCCCAGTCACCTCTCTCTCTGTCTTATAGGACCCCAGTCACCTCTCTCTCTGTCTTATAGGACCCCAGTCACCTCTCTCTGTCTTATAGGACTCTCAAATCAGTCACCTCTCTCTGTCTTATAGGACCCCAGTCACCTCTCTCTGTCTTATAGGACCCCAGTCACCTCTCTCTGTCTTATAGGACCCCAGTCACCTCTCTCTCTGTCTTATAGGACCCCAGTCACCTCTCTCTCTGTCTTATAGGACCCCAGTCACCTCTCTCTCTGTCTTATAGGACCCCAGTCACCTCTCTCTGTCTTATAGGACCCCAGTCACCTCTCTCTGTCTTATAGGACCCCAGTCACCTCTCTCTGTCTTATAGGACCCCAGTCACCTCTCTCTGTCTTATAGGACCCCAGTCACCTCTCTCTGTCTTATAGGACCCCAGTCACCTCTCTCTGTCTTATAGGACCCCAGTCACCTCTCTCTCTGTCTTATAGGACCCCAGTCACCTCTCTCTCTGTCTTATAGGACCCCAGTCACCTCTCTCTCTGTCTTATAGGACCCAGTCATCTCTCTCTGTCTTATAGGACCCCAGTCACCTCTCTCTCTGTCTTATAGGACCCCAGTCACCTCTCTCTCTGTCTTATAGGACCCCAGTCACCTCTCTCTCTGTCTTATAGGACCCCAGTCACCTCTCTCTGTCTTATAGGACCCCAGTCACCTCTCTCTGTCTTATAGGACCCCAGTCACCTCTCTCTGTCTTATAGGACCCCAGTCACCTCTCTCTCTGTCTTATAGGACCCCAGTCACCTCTCTCTGTCTTATAGGACCCCAGTCACCTCTCTCTGTCTTATAGGACCCCAGTCACCTCTCTCTCTGTCTTATAGGACCCCAGTCACCTCTCTCTGTCTTATAGGACCCCAGTCACCTCTCTCTCTGTCTTATAGGACCCCAGTCACCTCTCTCTCTGTCTTATAGGACCCCAGTCACCTCTCTCTCTGTCTTATAGGACCCCAGTCACCTCTCTCTCTGTCTTATAGGACCCCAGTCACCTCTCTCTGTCTTATAGGACCCCAGTCACCTCTCTCTCTGTCTTATAGGACCCCAGTCACCTCTCTCTCTGTCTTATAGGACCCCAGTCACCTCTCTCTGTCTTATAGGACCCCAGTCACCTCTCTCTGTCTTATAGGACCCCAGTCACCTCTCTCTGTCTTATAGGACCCCAGTCACCTCTCTCTCTGTCTTATAGGACCCCAGTCACCTCTCTCTCTGTCTTATAGGACCCCAGTCACCTCTCTCTCTGTCTTATAGGACCCCAGTCACCTCTCTCTGTCTTATAGGACCCCAGTCACCTCTCTCTCTGTCTTATAGGACCCCAGTCACCTCTCTCTGTCTTATAGGACCCCAATCACCTCTCTCTGTCTTATAGGACCCCAGTCACCTCTCTCTCTGTCTTATAGGACCCCAATCACCTCTCTCTGTCTTATAGGACCCCAGTCACCTCTCTCTCTGTCTCCCTTATTTACTGTCTTATAGGACCCCAGTCACCTCTCTCTCTGTCTTATAGGACCCCAGTCACCTCTCTCTCTGTCTTATAGGACCCCAGTCACCTCTCTCTCTGTCTTATAGGACCCCAGTCACCTCTCTCTGTCTCCCTTATTTACTGTCTTATAGGACCCCAGTCACCTCTCTCTGTCTTATAGGACCCCAGTCACCTCTCTCTGTCTTATAGGACCCCAGTCACCTCTCTCTGTCTCCCTTATTTACTGTCTTATAGGACCCCAGTCACCTCTCTCTGTCTTATAGGACCCCAGTCACCTCTCTCTCTGTCTTATAGGACCCCAGTCACCTCTCTCTGTCTTATAGGACCCCAGTCACCTCTCTCTCTGTCTTATAGGACCCCAGTCACCTCTCTCTCTGTCTCCCTTATTTACTGTCTTATAGGACCCCAGTCACCTCTCTGTCTTATAGGACCCCAGTCACCTCTCTGTCTTATAGGACCCCAGTCACCTCTCTCTCTGTCTTATAGGACCCCAGTCACCTCTCTCTCTCTGTCTTATAGGACCCCAGTCACCTCTCTCTGTCTTATAGGACCCCAGTCACCTCTCTCTCTGTCTTATAGGACCCCAGTCACCTCTCTCTGTCTTATAGGACCCCAGTCACCTCTCTCTGTCTTATAGGACCCCAGTCACCTCTCTCTCTGTCTTATAGGACCCCAGTCACCTCTCTCTGTCTTATAGGACCCCAGTCACTTCTCTCTCTGTCTTATAGGACCCCAGTCACCTCTCTCTCTGTCTTATAGGACCCCAGTCACCTCTCTCTGTCTCCCTTATTTACTGTCTTATAGGACCCCAGTCACCTCTCTCTCTGTCTTATAGGACCCCAGTCACCTCTCTCTGTCTTATAGGACCCCAGTCACCTCTCTGTCTTATAGGACCTCAGTCACCTCTCTCTGTCTCCCTTATTTACTGTGTCTTTTAGGCTGTGGACCCCAGTGCTTTTCGTAGCTCCCATAATGCATTGGGTTTGCTGGCTGTTCCCATCGAGGTACTGAGAGAACAGGTGGCCGAGAAGGTGAGTACACCCCCACACATACAGCTAACCTTGCGGAGGGACACAATTAATTTTCCGTAAACCTAACACGTACTCTTAACCTAATCCTAACCTTAACCCAAAGACGTAACCCTAGCTCCTAACCTAGCTCCTAACCCTAGCTCCTAACCCTAGCTCTAACCTAGCTCCTATCCCTAGCTCCTAACCCTAGCTCCTAACCCTAGCTCCTAACCCTAGCTCCTAACCCTAGCTCTAAACCTAGCTCTAACCCTAGCTCCTAACCCTAGCTCCTAACCCTTAACCTAATCTAACCTTAACCCAAAGACGTAACCTAGCTCCTAACCCTAGCTCCTAACCTAGCTCCTAACCCTAGCTCCTGTCCTGGCTCTAACCCTAGCTCTCTAACCTAGCTCCTAACCTAGCTCCTAACCTAGCTCCTAACCCTTAACCTAATCCTAACCTTAACCCAAAGATAACCCTAGCTCCTAACCCTAGCTCTAACCCTAGCTCCTAACCTAGCTCCTAACCCTTAACCTAATCCACAACCTTAACCCAAAGACCTAACCCTAGCTCCTAACCTGGCTCTAACCTAGCTCTAACCTAGCTCCTAACCCTTAACCTAATCCTAACCTTAACCTAGCTCCTAACCCTGGCTCTAACCTAGCTCCTAACCCTGCCCAACCCTAGCTCCTAACCCTAGCTCCTAACCTAGCTCCTAACCCTTAACCTAATCCTAACCTTAACTCCAAAGACGTAACCTAGCTCTAACCCTAGCTCCTAACCCTAGCTCCTAACCCTTAACCTAATCTAACCTTAACCCAAAGATGTAACCCTAGCTCCTAACCCTAGCTCCTAACCCTTAACCTAATCCTAACCTTAACCTAGCTCCTAACCTAGCTCCTAACCCTAGCTCCTAACTTTAGTTCCTAACCCTAGCTCTAATCCTGGCTCCTAACCCTAGCTCCTAACCTAGCTCTAACCCTTAACCTAATCCTAACCTTAACCCAAAGACGTAACCCTAGCTCCTAACCCTAGCTCCCTAACCGTAGCTCTAACCCTAGCTCTAACCCTAGCTCTAACCCTAGCTCTAACCCTTAACCTAATTCTAACCTTAACCCAAAGACGCCAACCTAGCTCAACCCTAGCTCCTAACCTAGCTCCTAACCTAGCTCCAACCTAGCTCCTAACCCTAGCTCCTAACCTAGCTCCTAATCCTAACCTAATCTAACCTTAACCCAAAGACGTAACCTAGCTCCTAACCCTAGCTCCTAACCCTAGCTCCTAACCCTAGCTCCTAACCCTAGCTCCTAACCCTTAACCTAATCCTAACCTTAACCCCTTAACCCCCTAGAAACAGCATTTGACCTTATGGGGACCAACAAAATGTTCCCAGTTTGTTAAATTTTAGTTTGTTTACTATTCTACTTCTGGTCGTCAAGTATAGTTAAACCTTCACCTTAAACACGTCCACACGCACACTTCCCAAAGTCTAGAGCTGACTGTTTCTGACTGAGCTGACTGTTTCTGACTGTTTCTGACTGAGCTGACTGTTTCTGACTGAGCTGACTGTTTCTGACTGAGCTGACTGTTTCTGTCTGTTTCTGGCTGAGCTGACTGTTTCTGGCCGAGCTGACTGTTTCTGGCTGAGCTGACTGAGCTGACTGTTTCTGACTGTGTCTGACTGCTTTTGACTGTGTCTGACTGTGTCTGCCTGAGCTGACTGTTTCTGACGGTTTCTGACTGAGCTAACTGTTTCTGCCTGACTGAGCTGACTGTTTCTGACTGAGCTGACTGTTTCTGACTGAGCTGACTGTTTCTGCCTGAGCTGACTGTTTCTGACAGTTTCTGACTGTTCTGCAGCGTCATCGCCAAGTGGTGGAGGAATCTCAGCGCCTAACAGAGCGACTCAACAGGTGTGTGTGTGTGTGTGTGTGTGTGTGTACATGCAGTACCAATCTAAAGTTACTCATTCATGTTGAATAATAGTGAAGACATCAAAACTATGAAATAACACATATGGAATCATGTAGTAACCACCCTTGGCTTTGATGACAGCTTTGCACAACCTTGGAATTCTCTCAACCAGCTTCATGAGGAATGCTTTTACAACAGTCTTGAAGGAGTTCCCACATATGCTGAGCACTTGTTGGCTGTTTTTCCTTCGCTCTGCGGTCCAACTCATCCCAAACCATCTCAATTGGGTTGAGGTCGGGTGATTGTGGAGGCCAGGTCATCTGATGCAGCACTCCATCACTCTCCTTCTTGGTCAAATAGCCCTTACACAGCCTGGAGGTGTGTTGGGTCATTGTCCTGTTGAAAAACAAATGATAGCCCCACTAATAGTCCCTCAAACCAGATGAGATGGCATATCGCTGCAGAATGCTCTAGTAGCCATGTTGGTTAAGTGTGCCTTGAAATTTAAATATATCACTGACAGTGTTACCAGCAAAGCACCATCACACCTCCTCTTCCATGCTTCACGGTGGGAACCACACACCATCACACCTCCTCCTCCTCAGTGCTTCACGGTGGGAACCACACACCATCACACCTCCTCCTCCTCAGTGCTTCACGGTGGGAACCACACACCATCACACCACCTCCTCCTCAGTGCTTCACGGTGGGAACCACACACCATCACACCACCTCCTCCTCAGTGCTTCACGGTGGGAACCACACACCATCACACCACCTCCTCCTCAGTGCTTCACGGTGGGAACCACACACCATCACACCACCTCCTCCTCAGTGCTTCACGGTGGAACCACACACCATCACACCACCTCCTCCTCAGTGCTTCACGGTGGGAACCACACACCATCACACCTCCTCCTCCTCAGTGCTTCACGGTGGGAACCACACACCATCACACCTCCTCCTCCTCCATGCTTCACGGTGGGAACCACACACCATCACACCACCTCCTCCTCAGTGCTTCACGGTGGGAACCACACACCATCACACCTCCTCCTCCTCAGTGCTTCACGGTGGGAACCACATCACACACCTCCTCCTCCTCAGTGCTTCACGGTGGGAACCACACACCATCACACCACCTCCTCCTCAGTGCTTCACGGTGGGAACCACACACCATCACACCACCTCCTCCTCAGTGCTTCACGGTGGGAACCACACACCATCACACCACCTCCTCCTCAGTGCTTCACGGTTGGAACCACACACCATCACACCTCCTCCTCTTCCATGCTTCACGGTGGGAACCACACATGCAGAGATCATCCGTTCACCTACTCTGCGTCTCACAAAGACACAGCGGTTGGAACCACAAATCTCTCATTTGACTCGTCAGACCAAAGGACAGATTTCCACCGGTCTAATGTCTATTGCTCGTGTTTCTTGGTCCAAGCAAATCTCTTCTTATCATTGGTGTCCTTTAGTAGTGGTTTCTTTGCAGCAGATTCGACCATGGAAGCCTGATTCACGCAGTCTCCTCTGAACAGTTGATGTTGAGATGTGTCTGTTACTTGAACTGCGTGAAGCATTTATTTGGGCTGTAATTTCTGAGGCTGGTAACTCTAATGACCTTATCCTCTGCAGCAGAGGGAACTCTGGGTCTTCCTTTCCTGTGGCAGTCTTCATGAGAGCCAGTTAACTCTAATGAACTCATCCTCTGCAGCAGAGGTAACTCTGGGTCTTCCTTTCCTGTGGCGGTCCTCATGAGAGACAGGTAACTCTGGGTCTTCCTTTCCTGTGGCAGTCTTCATGAGAGCCAGTTAACTCTAATGAACTCATCCTCTGCAGCAGAGGTAACTCTGGGTCTTCCTTTCCTGTGGCGGTCTTCATGAGAGACAGCAGAGGTAACTCTGGGTCTTCCTTTCCTGTGGCGGTCCTCATGAGAGCCAGGTAACTCCTAATGAACGTATCCTCTGCAGCAGAGGTAACTCTGGGTCTTCCTTTCCTGTGGCGGTCCTCATGAGAGACAGGTAACTCTGGGTCTTCCTTTCCTGTGGCGGTCCTCATGAGAGCCAGTTAACTCTAATGAACTTATCCTCTGCAGCAGAGGTAACTCTGGGTCTTCCTTTCCTGTGGCGGTCCTCATGAGAGCCAGTTAACTCTAATGAACTGATCCTCTGCAGCAGAGGTAACTCTGAGTCTTCCTTTCCTGTGGCAGTCCTCATGAGAGACAGGTAACTCTGGCTTCCTTTCCTGTGGAGGTCTTCATGAGAGCCAGTTTCATCATAGCGCTTGATGGTTTTTTATGACTGCACTTGAAGAAACTTTCAAAATTCTTGAAATGTTCCGGATTGACTGACCTTCATGTCTTAAAGTAATGATGGACTGTCATTTCTCTTTCTTATTTGAGCTGTTCTTGCCATAATATGGACTTGGTCTTTTACCAAATAGGGCTATCTTCTGTATACCACCCCTACCTTAAAGCATTAAGAGGGAAATAAATTCCTCAAATTAACGTTTAACAAGGCACACCTGTTAATTGAAATGCATTCCAGGTGACTACCTCATGAAGCTGGTTGAGAGAATGCCAAGAGTGTGCAAAGCTGTCATCAAGGCAAAGGGTGGCTACTTTGAAGAATCTCAAATATGAAATATTTTATATATATATTGGTTACTACATGATTCCATATGTGTCATTTCATAGTTTTGATGTCTTCACTATTATTCTACAATGTAGAAAATAGTCAAAATAAATAACAACCCTGGAATGAGGAGGTGTGTCCAAAC